>NW_026972775.1:0-44588 GCF_036711695.1 Zophobas morio | reverse complement strand
AAGGAGAAGTTTAGGTCAATTTTATGCATTCTGGCGTTCGTAGATACAAGAAAACTGTTAAAATTCTTCAGAAACGTCACTTTTGAAGTGTTTTCTTGTACTTTTAAGCCAATCAGATACCCTACGGGCTCGGAAAGTGCAACGAAACCATCAAATTTTAGCTAGAAACTGTATTTTTGTCGATTTTTATTGAATTTGAACTATATTTCAACGTTTTTTGATGGTTCTGAGCCTCCAAACACACTTAAAGCATGCAGAATCGACTCAGAATAGGAAAAGGAGACGTTTAGGTCAATTTTATGCATTCTGGCGTTCGTAGATACAAGAAAACTGTTAAAATTCTTCAGAAACGTTACTTTTGAAGTGTTTTCTTGTACTTTTAAGCCAATCAGATACCCTACGGGCTCGGAAAGTGCAACGAAACCATCAAATTTTAGCTAGAAACTGTATTTTTGTCGATTTTTATTGAATTTGAACTATATTTCAACGTTTTTTGATGGTTCTGAGCCACCAAACACACTTAAAGCATGCAGAATCGACTCAGAATAGGAAAAGGAGACGTTTAGGTCAATTTTATGCATTCTGGCGTTCGTAGATACAAGAAAACTGTTAAAATTCTTCAGAAACGTCACTTTTGAAGTGTTTTCTTGTACTTTTAAGCCAATCAGATACCCTACGGGCTCGGAAAGTGCAACGAAACCATCAAATTTTAGCTAGAAACTCTATTTTTGTCGATTTTTATTGAATTTGAACTATATTTCAATGTTTTTTGATGGTTCTGAGCCACCAAACACACTTAAAGCATGCAGAATCGACTCAGAATAGGAAAAGGAGACGTTTAGGTCAATTTTATGCATTCTGGCGTTCGTAGATACAAGAAAACTGTTAAAATTCTTCAGAAACGTCACTTTTGAAGGGTTTTCTTGTACTTTTAAGCCAATCAGATAACCTGCGGGCTCGGAAAGTGCAACGAAACCATCAAATTTTAGCTAGAAACTGTATTTTTGTCGATTTTTATTGAATTTGAACTATATTTCAATGTTTTTTGATGGTTCTGAGCCACCAAACACACTTAAAGCATGCAGAATCGACTCAGAATAGGAAAAGGAGACGTTTAGGTCAATTTTATGCATTCTGGCGTTCGTAGATACAAGAAAACTGTTAAAATTCTTCAGAAACGTCACTTTTGAAGTGTTTTCTTGTACTTTTAAGCCAATCAGATACCCTACGGGCTCGGAAAGTGCAACGAAACCATCAAATTTTAGCTAGAAACTGTATTTTTGTCGATTTTTATTGAATTTGAACTATATTTCAACGTTTTTTGATGGTTCTGAGCCACCAAACACACTTAAAGCATGTAGAATCGACTCAGAATAGGAAAAGGAGACGTTTAGGTCAATTTTATGCATTCTGGCGTTCGTAGATACAAGAAAACTGTTAAAATTCTTCAGAAACGTCACTTTTGAAGTGTTTTCTTGTACTTTTAAGCCAATCAGATACCCTACGGGCTCGGAAAGTGCAACGAAACCATCAAATTTTAGCTAGAAACTGTATTTTTGTCGATTTTGATTGAATTTGAACTATATTTCAACGTTTTTTGATGGTTCTGAGCCACCAAACACACTTAAAGCATGCAGAATCGACTCAGAATAGGAAAAGGAGACGTTTAGGTCAATTTTATGCATTCTGGCGTTCGTAGATACAAGAAAACTGTTAAAATTCTTCAGAAACGTCACTTTTGAAGTGTTTTCTTGTACTTTTAAGCCAATCAGATACCCTACGGGCTCGGAAAGTGCAACGAAACCATCAAATTTTAGCTAGAAACTGTATTTTTGTCGATTTTTATTGAATTTGAACTATATTTCAACGTTTTTTGATGGTTCTGAGCCACCAAACACACTTAAAGCATGCAGAATCGACTCAGAATAGGAAAAGGAGACGTTTAGGTCAATTTTATGCATTCTGGCGTTCGTAGATACAAGAAAACTGTTAAAATTCTTCAGAAACGTTACTTTTGAAGTGTTTTCTTGTACTTTTAAGCCAATCAGATACCCTATGGGCTCGGAAAGTGCAACGAAACCATCAAATTTTAGCTAGAAACTGAATTTTTGTCGATTTTTATTGAATTTGAACTATATTTCAACGTTTTTTGATAGTTCTGAGCCACCAAACACACTTAAAGCATGCAGAATCGACTCAGAATAGGAAAAGGAGAAGTTTAGGTCAATTTTATGCATTCTGGCGTTCGTAGATACAAGAAAACTGTTAAAATTCTTCAGAAACGTCACTTTTGAAGTGTTTTCTTGTACTTTTAAGCCAATCAGATACCCTACGGGCTCGGAAAGTGCAACGAAACCATCAAATTTTAGCTAGAAACTGTATTTTTGTCGATTTTTATTGAATTTGAACTATATTTCAACGTTTTTTGATGGTTCTGAGCCACCAAACACACTTAAAGCATGCAGAATCGACTCAGAATAGGAAAAGGAGACGTTTAGGTCAATTTTATGCATTCTGGCGTTCGTAGATACAAGAAAACTGTTAAAATTCTTCAGAAACGTTACTTTTGAAGTGTTTTCTTGTACTTTTAAGCCAATCAGATACCCTACGGGCTCGGAAAGTGCAACGAAACCATCAAATTTTAGCTAGAAACTGTATTTTTGTCGATTTTTATTGAATTTGAACTATATTTCAACGTTTTTTGATGGTTCTGAGCCACCAAACACACTTAAAGCATGCAGAATCGACTCAGAATAGGAAAAGGAGACGTTTAGGTCAATTTTATGCATTCTGGCGTTCGTAGATACAAGAAAACTGTTAAAATTCTTCAGAAACGTCACTTTTGAAGTGTTTTCTTGTACTTTTAAGCCAATCAGATACCCTACGGGCTCGGAAAGTGCAACGAAACCATCAAATTTTAGCTAGAAACTCTATTTTTGTCGATTTTTATTGAATTTGAACTATATTTCAACGTTTTTTGATGGTTCTGAGCCACCAAACACACTTAAAGCATGCAGAATCGACTCAGAATAGGAAAAGGAGACGTTTAGGTCAATTTTATGCATTCTGGCGTTCGTAGATACAAGAAAACTGTTAAAATTCTTCAGAAACGTCACTTTTGAAGTGTTTTCTTGTACTTTTAAGCCAATCAGATACCCTACGGGCTCGGAAAGTGCAACGAAACCATCAAATTTTAGCTAGAAACTGTATTTTTGTCGATTTTTATTGAATTTGAACTATATTTCAACGTTTTTTGATGGTTCTGAGCCACCAAACACACTTAAAGCATGCAGAATCGACTCAGAATAGGAAAAGGAGACGTTTAGGTCAATTTTATGCATTCTGGCGTTCGTAGATACAAGAAAACTGTTAAAATTCTTCAGAAACGTCACTTTTGAAGGGTTTTCTTGTACTTTTAAGCCAATCAGATAACCTGCGGGCTCGGAAAGTGCAACGAAACCATCAAATTTTAGCTAGAAACTGTATTTTTGTCGATTTTTATTGAATTTGAACTATATTTCAATGTTTTTTGATGGTTCTGAGCCACCAAACACACTTAAAGCATGCAGAATCGACTCAGAATAGGAAAAGGAGACGTTTAGGTCAATTTTATGCATTCTGGCGTTCGTAGATACAAGAAAACTGTTAAAATTCTTCAGAAACGTCACTTTTGAAGTGTTTTCTTGTACTTTTAAGCCAATCAGATACCCTACGGGCTCGGAAAGTGCAACGAAACCATCAAATTTTAGCTAGAAACTGTATTTTTGTCGATTTTTATTGAATTTGAACTATATTTCAACGTTTTTTGATGGTTCTGAGCCACCAAACACACTTAAAGCATGCAGAATCGACTCAGAATAGGAAAAGGAGACGTTTAGGTCAATTTTATGCATTCTGGCGTTCGTAGATACAAGAAAACTGTTAAAATTCTTCAGAAACGTTACTTTTGAAGTGTTTTCTTGTACTTTTAAGCCAATCAGATACCCTACGGGCTCGGAAAGTGCAACGAAACCATCAAATTTTAGCTAGAAACTGTATTTTTGTCGATTTTTATTGAATTTGAACTATATTTCAACGTTTTTTGATGGTTCTGAGCCACCAAACACACTTAAAGCATGCAGAATCGACTCAGAATAGGAAAAGGAGACGTTTAGGTCAATTTTATGCATTCTGGCGTTCGTAGATACAAGAAAACTGTTAAAATTCTTCAGAAACGTCACTTTTGAAGTGTTTTCTTGTACTTTTAAGCCAATCAGATACCCTACGGGCTCGGAAAGTGCAACGAAACCATCAAATTTTAGCTAGAAACTCTATTTTTGTCGATTTTTATTGAATTTGAACTATATTTCAACGTTTTTTGATGGTTCTGAGCCACCAAACACACTTAAAGCATGCAGAATCGACTCAGAATAGGAAAAGGAGACGTTTAGGTCAATTTTATGCATTCTGGCGTTCGTAGATACAAGAAAACTGTTAAAATTCTTCAGAAACGTCACTTTTGAAGTGTTTTCTTGTACTTTTAAGCCAATCAGATACCCTACGGGCTCGGAAAGTGCAACGAAACCATCAAATTTTAGCTAGAAACTGTATTTTTGTCGATTTTTATTGAATTTGAACTATATTTCAACGTTTTTTGATGGTTCTGAGCCACCAAACACACTTAAAGCATGCAGAATCGACTCAGAATAGGAAAAGGAGACGTTTAGGTCAATTTTATGCATTCTGGCGTTCGTAGATACAAGAAAACTGTTAAAATTCTTCAGAAACGTCACTTTTGAAGGGTTTTCTTGTACTTTTAAGCCAATCAGATACCCTGCGGGCTCGGAAAGTGCAACGAAACCATCAAATTTTAGCTAGAAACTGTATTTTTGTCGATTTTTATTGAATTTGAACTATATTTCAATGTTTTTTGATGGTTCTGAGCCACCAAACACACTTAAAGCATGCAGAATCGACTCAGAATAGGAAAAGGAGACGTTTAGGTCAATTTTATGCATTCTGGCGTTCGTAGATACAAGAAAACTGTTAAAATTCTTCAGAAACGTCACTTTTGAAGTGTTTTCTTGTACTTTTAAGCCAATCAGATACCCTACGGGCTCGGAAAGTGCAACGAAACCATCAAATTTTAGCTAGAAACTGTATTTTTGTCGATTTTTATTGAATTTGAACTATATTTCAACGTTTTTTGATGGTTCTGAGCCACCAAACACACTTAAAGCATGTAGAATCGACTCAGAATAGGAAAAGGAGACGTTTAGGTCAATTTTATGCATTCTGGCGTTCGTAGATACAAGAAAACTGTTAAAATTCTTCAGAAACGTCACTTTTGAAGTGTTTTCTTGTACTTTTAAGCCAATCAGATACCCTACGGGCTCGGAAAGTGCAACGAAACCATCAAATTTTAGCTAGAAACTGTATTTTTGTCGATTTTTATTGAATTTGAACTATATTTCAACGTTTTTTGATGGTTCTGAGCCACCAAACACACTTAAAGCATGCAGAATCGACTCAGAATAGGAAAAGGAGACGTTTAGGTCAATTTTATGCATTCTGGCGTTCGTAGATACAAGAAAACTGTTAAAATTCTTCAGAAACGTCACTTTTGAAGTGTTTTCTTGTACTTTTAAGCCAATCAGATACCCTACGGGCTCGGAAAGTGCAACGAAACCATCAAATTTTAGCTAGAAACTGTATTTTTGTCGATTTTTATTGAATTTGAACTATATTTCAACGTTTTTTGATGGTTCTGAGCCACCAAACACACTTAAAGCATGCAGAATCGACTCAGAATAGGAAAAGGAGACGTTTAGGTCAATTTTATGCATTCTGGCGTTCGTAGATACAAGAAAACTGTTAAAATTCTTCAGAAACGTCACTTTTGAAGTGTTTTCTTGTACTTTTAAGCCAATCAGATACCCTACGGGCTCGGAAAGTGCAACGAAACCATCAAATTTTAGCTAGAAACTGTATTTTTGTCGATTTTTATTGAATTTGAACTATATTTCAACGTTTTTTGATGGTTCTGAGCCACCAAACACACTTAAAGCATGCAGAATCGACTCAGAATAGGAAAAGGAGACGTTTAGGTCAATTTTATGCATTCTGGCGTTCGTAGATACAAGAAAACTGTTAAAATTCTTCAGAAACGTCACTTTTGAAGTGTTTTCTTGTACTTTTAAGCCAATCAGATACCCTACGGGCTCGGAAAGTGCAACGAAACCATCAAATTTTAGCTAGAAACTGTATTTTTGTCGATTTTTATTGAATTTGAACTATATTTCAACGTTTTTTGATGGTTCTGAGCCACCAAACACACTTAAAGCATGCAGAATCGACTCAGAATAGGAAAAGGAGACGTTTAGGTCAATTTTATGCATTCTGGCGTTCGTAGATACAAGAAAACTGTTAAAATTCTTCAGAAACGTCACTTTTGAAGTGTTTTCTTGTACTTTTAAGCCAATCAGATACCCTACGGGCTCGGAAAGTGCAACGAAACCATCAAATTTTAGCTAGAAACTGTATTTTTGTCGATTTTTATTGAATTTGAACTATATTTCAACGTTTTTTGATGGTTCTGAGCCACCAAACACACTTAAAGCATGCAGAATCGACTCAGAATAGGAAAAGGAGACGTTTAGGTCAATTTTATGCATTCTGGCGTTCGTAGATACAAGAAAACTGTTAAAATTCTTCAGAAACGTCACTTTTGAAGTGTTTTCTTGTACTTTTAAGCCAATCAGATACCCTACGGGCTCGGAAAGTGCAACGAAACCATCAAATTTTAGCTAGAAACTGTATTTTTGTCGATTTTTATTGAATTTGAACTATATTTCAACGTTTTTTGATGGTTCTGAGCCACCAAACACACTTAAAGCATGCAGAATCGACTCAGAATAGGAAAAGGAGACGTTTAGGTCAATTTTATGCATTCTGGCGTTCGTAGATACAAGAAAACTGTTAAAATTCTTCAGAAACGTCACTTTTGAAGTGTTTTCTTGTACTTTTAAGCCAATCAGATACCCTACGGGCTCGGAAAGTGCAACGAAACCATCAAATTTTAGCTAGAAACTGTATTTTTGTCGATTTTTATTGAATTTGAACTATATTTCAACGTTTTTTGATGGTTCTGAGCCACCAAACACACTTAAAGCATGCAGAATCGACTCAGAATAGGAAAAGGAGACGTTTAGGTCAATTTTATGCATTCTGGCGTTCGTAGATACAAGAAAACTGTTAAAATTCTTCAGAAACGTCACTTTTGAAGTGTTTTCTTGTACTTTTAAGCCAATCAGATACCCTACGGGCTCGGAAAGTGCAACGAAACCATCAAATTTTAGCTAGAAACTGTATTTTTGTCGATTTTTATTGAATTTGAACTATATTTCAACGTTTTTTGATGGTTCTGAGCCACCAAACACACTTAAAGCATGCAGAATCGACTCAGAATAGGAAAAGGAGACGTTTAGGTCAATTTTATGCATTCTGGCGTTCGTAGATACAAGAAAACTGTTAAAATTCTTCAGAAACGTCACTTTTGAAGTGTTTTCTTGTACTTTTAAGCCAATCAGATACCCTACGGGCTCGGAAAGTGCAACGAAACCATCAAATTTTAGCTAGAAACTGTATTTTTGTCGATTTTTATTGAATTTGAACTATATTTCAACGTTTTTTGATGGTTCTGAGCCACCAAACACACTTAAAGCATGTAGAATCGACTCAGAATAGGAAAAGGAGACGTTTAGGTCAATTTTATGCATTCTGGCGTTCGTAGATACAAGAAAACTGTTAAAATTCTTCAGAAACGTCACTTTTGAAGTGTTTTCTTGTACTTTTAAGCCAATCAGATACCCTACGGGCTCGGAAAGTGCAACGAAACCATCAAATTTTAGCTTGAAACTGTATTTTTGTCGATTTTTATTGAATTTGAACTATATTTCAACGTTTTTTGATGGTTCTGAGCCACCAAACACACTTAAAGCATGCAGAATCGACTCAGAATAGGAAAAGGAGACGTTTAGGTCAATTTTATGCATTCTGGCGTTCGTAGATACAAGAAAACTGTTAAAATTCTTCAGAAACGTCACTTTTGAAGTGTTTTCTTGTACTGTTAAGCCAATCAGATACCCTACGGGCTCGGAAAGTGCAACGAAACCATCAAATTTTAGCTAGAAACTGTATTTTTGTCGATTTTTATTGAATTTGAACTATATTTCAACGTTTTTTGATGGTTCTGAGCCACCAAACACACTTAAAGCATGCAGAATCGACTCAGAATAGGAAAAGGAGACGTTTAGGTCAATTTTATGCATTCTGGCGTTCGTAGATACAAGAAAACTGTTAAAATTCTTCAGAAACGTTACTTTTGAAGTGTTTTCTTGTACTTTTAAGCCAATCAGATACCCTATGGGCTCGGAAAGTGCAACGAAACCATCAAATTTTAGCTAGAAACTGAATTTTTGTCGATTTTTATTGAATTTGAACTATATTTCAACGTTTTTTGATAGTTCTGAGCCACCAAACACACTTAAAGCATGCAGAATCGACTCAGAATAGGAAAAGGAGAAGTTTAGGTCAATTTTATGCATTCTGGCGTTCGTAGATACAAGAAAACTGTTAAAATTCTTCAGAAACGTCACTTTTGAAGTGTTTTCTTGTACTTTTAAGCCAATCAGATACCCTACGGGCTCGGAAAGTGCAACGAAACCATCAAATTTTAGCTAGAAACTGTATTTTTGTCGATTTTTATTGAATTTGAACTATATTTCAACGTTTTTTGATGGTTCTGAGCCACCAAACACACTTAAAGCATGCAGAATCGACTCAGAATAGGAAAAGGAGACGTTTAGGTCAATTTTATGCATTCTGGCGTTCGTAGATACAAGAAAACTGTTAAAATTCTTCAGAAACGTTACTTTTGAAGTGTTTTCTTGTACTTTTAAGCCAATCAGATACCCTACGGGCTCGGAAAGTGCAACGAAACCATCAAATTTTAGCTAGAAACTGTATTTTTGTCGATTTTTATTGAATTTGAACTATATTTCAACGTTTTTTGATGGTTCTGAGCCACCAAACACACTTAAAGCATGCAGAATCGACTCAGAATAGGAAAAGGAGACGTTTAGGTCAATTTTATGCATTCTGGCGTTCGTAGATACAAGAAAACTGTTAAAATTCTTCAGAAACGTCACTTTTGAAGTGTTTTCTTGTACTTTTAAGCCAATCAGATACCCTACGGGCTCGGAAAGTGCAACGAAACCATCAAATTTTAGCTAGAAACTCTATTTTTGTCGATTTTTATTGAATTTGAACTATATTTCAACGTTTTTTGATGGTTCTGAGCCACCAAACACACTTAAAGCATGCAGAATCGACTCAGAATAGGAAAAGGAGACGTTTAGGTCAATTTTATGCATTCTGGCGTTCGTAGATACAAGAAAACTGTTAAAATTCTTCAGAAACGTCACTTTTGAAGTGTTTTCTTGTACTTTTAAGCCAATCAGATACCCTACGGGCTCGGAAAGTGCAACGAAACCATCAAATTTTAGCTAGAAACTGTATTTTTGTCGATTTTTATTGAATTTGAACTATATTTCAACGTTTTTTGATGGTTCTGAGCCACCAAACACACTTAAAGCATGCAGAATCGACTCAGAATAGGAAAAGGAGACGTTTAGGTCAATTTTATGCATTCTGGCGTTCGTAGATACAAGAAAACTGTTAAAATTCTTCAGAAACGTCACTTTTGAAGGGTTTTCTTGTACTTTTAAGCCAATCAGATAACCTGCGGGCTCGGAAAGTGCAACGAAACCATCAAATTTTAGCTAGAAACTGTATTTTTGTCGATTTTTATTGAATTTGAACTATATTTCAATGTTTTTTGATGGTTCTGAGCCACCAAACACACTTAAAGCATGCAGAATCGACTCAGAATAGGAAAAGGAGACGTTTAGGTCAATTTTATGCATTCTGGCGTTCGTAGATACAAGAAAACTGTTAAAATTCTTCAGAAACGTCACTTTTGAAGTGTTTTCTTGTACTTTTAAGCCAATCAGATACCCTACGGGCTCGGAAAGTGCAACGAAACCATCAAATTTTAGCTAGAAACTGTATTTTTGTCGATTTTTATTGAATTTGAACTATATTTCAACGTTTTTTGATGGTTCTGAGCCACCAAACACACTTAAAGCATGTAGAATCGACTCAGAATAGGAAAAGGAGACGTTTAGGTCAATTTTATGCATTCTGGCGTTCGTAGATACAAGAAAACTGTTAAAATTCTTCAAAAACGTCACTTTTGAAGTGTTTTCTTGTACTTTTAAGCCAATCAGATACCCTACGGGCTCGGAAAGTGCAACGAAACCATCAAATTTTAGCTAGAAACTGTATTTTTGTCGATTTTTATTGAATTTGAACTATATTTCAACGTTTTTTGATGGTTCTGAGCCACCAAACACACTTAAAGCATGCAGAATCGACTCAGAATAGGAAAAGGAGACGTTTAGGTCAATTTTATGCATTCTGGCGTTCGTAGATACAAGAAAACTGTTAAAATTCTTCAGAAACGTCACTTTTGAAGGGTTTTCTTGTACTTTTAAGCCAATCAGATACCCTGCGGGCTCGGAAAGTGCAACGAAACCATCAAATTTTAGCTAGAAACTGTATTTTTGTCGATTTTTATTGAATTTGAACTATATTTCAATGTTTTTTGATGGTTCTGAGCCACCAAACACACTTAAAGCATGCAGAATCGACTCAGAATAGGAAAAGGAGACGTTTAGGTCAATTTTATGCATTCTGGCGTTCGTAGATACAAGAAAACTGTTAAGATTCTTCAGAAACGTCACTTTTGAAGTGTTTTCTTGTACTTTTAAGCCAATCAGATACCCTACGGGCTCGGAAAGTGCAACGAAACCATCAAATTTTAGCTAGAAACTGTATTTTTGTCGATTTTTATTGAATTTGAACTATATTTCAACGTTTTTTGATGGTTCTGAGCCACCAAACACACTTAAAGCATGCAGAATCGACTCAGAATAGGAAAAGGAGACGTTTAGGTCAATTTTATGCATTCTGGCGTTCGTAGATACAAGAAAACTGTTAAAATTCTTCAGAAACGTTACTTTTGAAGTGTTTTCTTGTACTTTTAAGCCAATCAGATACCCTACGGGCTCGGAAAGTGCAACGAAACCATCAAATTTTAGCTAGAAACTGTATTTTTGTCGATTTTTATTGAATTTGAACTATATTTCAACGTTTTTTGATGGTTCTGAGCCACCAAACACACTTAAAGCATGCAGAATCGACTCAGAATAGGAAAAGGAGACGTTTAGGTCAATTTTATGCATTCTGGCGTTCGTAGATACAAGAAAACTGTTAAAATTCTTCAGAAACGTCACTTTTGAAGGGTTTTCTTGTACTTTTAAGCCAATCAGATACCCTGCGGGCTCGGAAAGTGCAACGAAACCATCAAATTTTAGCTAGAAACTGTATTTTTGTCGATTTTTATTGAATTTGAACTATATTTCAATGTTTTTTGATGGTTCTGAGCCACCAAACACACTTAAAGCATGCAGAATCGACTCAGAATAGGAAAAGGAGACGTTTAGGTCAATTTTATGCATTCTGGCGTTCGTAGATACAAGAAAACTGTTAAAATTCTTCAGAAACGTCACTTTTGAAGTGTTTTCTTGTACTTTTAAGCCAATCAGATACCCTACGGGCTCGGAAAGTGCAACGAAACCATCAAATTTTAGCTAGAAACTGTATTTTTGTCGATTTTTATTGAATTTGAACTATATTTCAACGTTTTTTGATGGTTCTGAGCCACCAAACACACTTAAAGCATGTAGAATCGACTCAGAATAGGAAAAGGAGACGTTTAGGTCAATTTTATGCATTCTGGCGTTCGTAGATACAAGAAAACTGTTAAAATTCTTCAGAAACGTCACTTTTGAAGTGTTTTCTTGTACTTTTAAGCCAATCAGATACCCTACGGGCTCGGAAAGTGCAACGAAACCATCAAATTTTAGCTAGAAACTGTATTTTTGTCGATTTTTATTGAATTTGAACTATATTTCAACGTTTTTTGATGGTTCTGAGCCACCAAACACACTTAAAGCATGCAGAATCGACTCAGAATAGGAAAAGGAGACGTTTAGGTCAATTTTATGCATTCTGGCGTTCGTAGATACAAGAAAACTGTTAAAATTCTTCAGAAACGTCACTTTTGAAGTGTTTTCTTGTACTTTTAAGCCAATCAGATACCCTACGGGCTCGGAAAGTGCAACGAAACCATCAAATTTTAGCTAGAAACTGTATTTTTGTCGATTTTTATTGAATTTGAACTATATTTCAACGTTTTTTGATGGTTCTGAGCCACCAAACACACTTAAAGCATGCAGAATCGACTCAGAATAGGAAAAGGAGACGTTTAGGTCAATTTTATGCATTCTGGCGTTCGTAGATACAAGAAAACTGTTAAAATTCTTCAGAAACGTCACTTTTGAAGTGTTTTCTTGTACTTTTAAGCCAATCAGATACCCTACGGGCTCGGAAAGTGCAACGAAACCATCAAATTTTAGCTAGAAACTGTATTTTTGTCGATTTTTATTGAATTTGAACTATATTTCAACGTTTTTTGATGGTTCTGAGCCACCAAACACACTTAAAGCATGCAGAATCGACTCAGAATAGGAAAAGGAGACGTTTAGGTCAATTTTATGCATTCTGGCGTTCGTAGATACAAGAAAACTGTTAAAATTCTTCAGAAACGTCACTTTTGAAGTGTTTTCTTGTACTTTTAAGCCAATCAGATACCCTACGGGCTCGGAAAGTGCAACGAAACCATCAAATTTTAGCTAGAAACTGTATTTTTGTCGATTTTTATTGAATTTGAACTATATTTCAACGTTTTTTGATGGTTCTGAGCCACCAAACACACTTAAAGCATGCAGAATCGACTCAGAATAGGAAAAGGAGACGTTTAGGTCAATTTTATGCATTCTGGCGTTCGTAGATACAAGAAAACTGTTAAAATTCTTCAGAAACGTCACTTTTGAAGTGTTTTCTTGTACTTTTAAGCCAATCAGATACCCTACGGGCTCGGAAAGTGCAACGAAACCATCAAATTTTAGCTAGAAACTGTATTTTTGTCGATTTTTATTGAATTTGAACTATATTTCAACGTTTTTTGATGGTTCTGAGCCACCAAACACACTTAAAGCATGCAGAATCGACTCAGAATAGGAAAAGGAGACGTTTAGGTCAATTTTATGCATTCTGGCGTTCGTAGATACAAGAAAACTGTTAAAATTCTTCAGAAACGTCACTTTTGAAGTGTTTTCTTGTACTTTTAAGCCAATCAGATACCCTACGGGCTCGGAAAGTGCAACGAAACCATCAAATTTTAGCTAGAAACTGTATTTTTGTCGATTTTTATTGAATTTGAACTATATTTCAACGTTTTTTGATGGTTCTGAGCCACCAAACACACTTAAAGCATGCAGAATCGACTCAGAATAGGAAAAGGAGACGTTTAGGTCAATTTTATGCATTCTGGCGTTCGTAGATACAAGAAAACTGTTAAAATTCTTCAGAAACGTCACTTTTGAAGTGTTTTCTTGTACTTTTAAGCCAATCAGATACCCTACGGGCTCGGAAAGTGCAACGAAACCATCAAATTTTAGCTAGAAACTGTATTTTTGTCGATTTTTATTGAATTTGAACTATATTTCAACGTTTTTTGATGGTTCTGAGCCACCAAACACACTTAAAGCATGCAGAATCGACTCAGAATAGGAAAAGGAGACGTTTAGGTCAATTTTATGCATTCTGGCGTTCGTAGATACAAGAAAACTGTTAAAATTCTTCAGAAACGTCACTTTTGAAGTGTTTTCTTGTACTTTTAAGCCAATCAGATACCCTACGGGCTCGGAAAGTGCAACGAAACCATCAAATTTTAGCTAGAAACTGTATTTTTGTCGATTTTTATTGAATTTGAACTATATTTCAACGTTTTTTGATGGTTCTGAGCCACCAAACACACTTAAAGCATGCAGAATCGACTCAGAATAGGAAAAGGAGATGTTTAGGTCAATTTTATGCATTCTGGCGTTCGTAGATACAAGAAAACTGTTAAAATTCTTCAGAAACGTCACTTTTGAAGTGTTTTCTTGTACTTTTAAGCCAATCAGATACCCTACGGGCTCGGAAAGTGCAACGAAACCATCAAATTTTAGCTAGAAACTGTATTTTTGTCGATTTTTATTGAATTTGAACTATATTTCAACGTTTTTTGATGGTTCTGAGCCACCAAACACACTTAAAGCATGCAGAATCGACTCAGAATAGGAAAAGGAGACGTTTAGGTCAATTTTATGCATTCTGGCGTTCGTAGATACAAGAAAACTGTTAAAATTCTTCAGAAACGTCACTTTTGAAGTGTTTTCTTGTACTTTTAAGCCAATCAGATACCCTACGGGCTCGGAAAGTGCAACGAAACCATCAAATTTTAGCTAGAAACTGTATTTTTGTCGATTTTTATTGAATTTGAACTATATTTCAACGTTTTTTGATGGTTCTGAGCCACCAAACACACTTAAAGCATGCAGAATCGACTCAGAATAGGAAAAGGAGACGTTTAGGTCAATTTTATGCATTCTGGTGTTCGTAGATACAAGAAAACTGTTAAAATTCTTCAGAAACGTCACTTTTGAAGTGTTTTCTTGTACTTTTAAGCCAATCAGATACCCAACGGGCTCGGAAAGTGCAACGAAACCATCAAATTTTAGCTAGAAACTGTATTTTGTCGATTTTTATTGAATTTGAACTATCCCCCCGTAGTATACCCGTAGGGTATCTGATTGGCTTAAAAGTACAAGAAAACACTTCAAAAGTGACGTTTCTGAAGAATTTTAACAGTTTTCTTGTATCTACGAACGCCAGAATGCATAAAATTGACCTAAACGTCTCCTTTTCCTATTCTGAGTCGATTCTGCATGCTTTAAGTGTGTTTGGTGGCTCAGAGCCATCAAAAAACGTTGAAATATAGTTCAAATTCAATAAAAATCGACAAAAATACAGTTTCTAGCTAAAATTTGATGGTTTCGTTGCACTTTCCGAGCCCGTAGGGTATCTGATTGGCTTAAAAGTACAAGAAAACACTTCAAAAGTGACGTTTCTGAAGAATTTTAACAGTTTTCTTGTATCTACGAACGCCAGAATGCATAAAATTGACCTAAACGTCTCCTTTTCCTATTCTGAGTCGATTCTGCATGCTTTAAGTGTGTTTGGTGGCTCAGAACCATCAAAAAACGTTGAAATATAGTTCAAATTCAATAAAAATCGACAAAAATACAGTTTCTAGCTAAAATTTGATGGTTTCGTTGCACTTTCCGAGCCCGTAGGGTATCTGATTGGCTTAAAAGTACAAGAAAACACTTCAAAAGTGACGTTTCTGAAGAATTTTAACAGTTTTCTTGTATCTACGAACGCCAGAGTGCATAAAATTGACCTAAACGTCTCATTTTCCTATTCTGAGTCGATTCTGCATGCTTTAAGTGTGTTTGGTGGCTCAGAACCATCAAAAAACGTTGAAATATAGTTCAAATTCAATAAAAATCGACAAAAATACAGTTTCTAGCTAAAATTTGATGGTTTCGTTGCACTTTCCGAGCCCGTTGGGTATCTGATTGGCTTAAAAGTACAAGAAAACACTTCAAAAGTGACGTTTCTGAAGAATTTTAACAGTTTTCTTGTATCTACGAACGCCAGAATGCATAAAATTGACCTAAACGTCTCCTTTTCCTATTCTGAGTCGATTCTGCATGCTTTAAGTGTGTTTGGTGGCTCAGAACCATCAAAAAACGTTGAAATATAGTTCAAATTCAATAAAAATCGACAAAAATACAGTTTCTAGCTAAAATTTGATGGTTTCGTTGCACTTTCCGAGCCCGTAGGGTATCTGATTGGCTTAAAAGTACAAGAAAACACTTCAAAAGTGACGTTTCTGAAGAATTTTAACAGTTTTCTTGTATCTACGAACGCCAGAATGCATAAAATTGACCTAAACGTCTCCTTTTCCTATTCTGAGTCGATTCTGCATGCTTTAAGTGTGTTTGGTGGCTCAGAACCATCAAAAAACGTTGAAATATAGTTCAAATTCAATAAAAATCGACAAATATACAGTTTCTAGCTAAAATTTGATGGTTTCGTTGCACTTTCCGAGCCCGTAGGGTATCTGATTGGCTTAAAAGTACAAGAAAACACTTCAAAAGTGACGTTTCTGAAGAATTTTAACAGTTTTCTTGTATCTACGAACGCCAGAATGCATAAAATTGACCTAAACGTCTCCTTTTCCTATTCTGAGTCGATTCTGCATGCTTTAAGTGTGTTTGGTGGCTCAGAACCATCAAAAAACGTTGAAATATAGTTCAAATTCAATAAAAATCGACAAAAATACAGTTTCTAGCTAAAATTTGATGGTTTCGTTGCACTTTCCGAGCCCGTAGGGTATCTGATTGGCTTAAAAGTACAAGAAAACACTTCAAAAGTGACGTTTCTGAAGAATTTTAACAGTTTTCTTGTATCTACGAACGCCAGAATGCATAAAATTGACCTAAACGTCTCCTTTTCCTATTCTGAGTCGATTCTGCATGCTTTAAGTGTGTTTGGTGGCTCAGAACCATCAAAAAACGTTGAAATATAGATCAAATTCAATAAAAATCGACAAAAATACAGTTTCTAGCTAAAATTTGATGGTTTCGTTGCACTTTCCGAGCCCGTAGGGTATCTGATTGGCTTAAAAGTACAAGAAAACACTTCAAAAGTGACGTTTCTGAAGAATTTTAACAGTTTTCTTGTATCTACGAACGCCAGAATGCATAAAATTGACCTAAACGTCTCCTTTTCCTATTCTGAGTCGATTCTGCATGCTTTAAGTGTGTTTGGTGGCTCAGAACCATCAAAAAACGTTGAAATATAGTTCAAATTCAATAAAAATCGACAAAAATACAGTTTCTAGCTAAAATTTGATGGTTTCGTTGCACTTTCCGAGCCCGTAGGGTATCTGATTGGCTTAAAAGTACAAGAAAACACTTCAAAAGTGACGTTTCTGAAGAATTTTAACAGTTTTCTTGTATCTACGAACGCCAGAATGCATAAAATTGACCTAAACGTCTCCTTTTCCTATTCTGAGTCGATTCTGCATGCTTTAAGTGTGTTTGGTGGCTCAGAACCATCAAAAAACGTTGAAATATAGTTCAAATTCAATAAAAATCGACAAAAATACAGTTTCTAGCTAAAATTTGATGGTTTCGTTGCACTTTCCGAGCCCGTAGGGTATCTGATTGGCTTAAAAGTACAAGAAAACACTTCAAAAGTGACGTTTCTGAAGAATTTTAACAGTTTTCTTGTATCTACGAACGCCAGAATGCATAAAATTGACCTAAACGTCTCCTTTTCCTATTCTGAGTCGATTCTGCATGCTTTAAGTGTGTTTGGTGGCTCAGAACCATCAAAAAACGTTGAAATATAGTTCAAATTCAATAAAAATCGACAAAAATACAGTTTCTAGCTAAAATTTGATGGTTTCGTTGCACTTTCCGAGCCCGCAGGGTATCTGATTGGCTTAAAAGTACAAGAAAACCCTTCAAAAGTGACGTTTCTGAAGAATTTTAACAGTTTTCTTGTATCTACGAACGCCAGAATGCATAAAATTGACCTAAACGTCTCCTTTTCCTATTCTGAGTCGATTCTGCATGCTTTAAGTGTGTTTGGTGGCTCAGAACCATCAAAAAACGTTGAAATATAGTTCAAATTCAATAAAAATCGACAAAAATACAGTTTCTAGCTAAAATTTGATGGTTTCGTTGCACTTTCCGAGCCCGTAGGGTATCTGATTGGCTTAAAAGTACAAGAAAACACTTCAAAAGTGACGTTTCTGAAGAATTTTAACAGTTTTCTTGTATCTACGAACGCCAGAATGCATAAAATTGACCTAAACGTCTCCTTTTCCTATTCTGAGTCGATTCTGCATGCTTTAAGTGTGTTTGGTGGCTCAGAACCATCAAAAAACGTTGAAATATAGTTCAAATTCAATAAAAATCGACAAAAGTACAGTTTCTAGCTAAAATTTGATGGTTTCGTTGCACTTTCCGAGCCCGTAGGGTATCTGATTGGCTTAAAAGTACAAGAAAACACTTCAAAAGTGACGTTTCTGAAGAATTTTAACAGTTTTCTTGTATATACGAACGCCAGAATGCATAAAATTGACCTAAACGTCTCCTTTTCCTATTCTGAGTCGATTCTGCATGCTTTAAGTGTGTTTGGTGGCTCAGAACCATCAAAAAACGTTGAAATATAGTTCAAATTCAATAAAAATCGACAAAAGTACAGTTTCTAGCTAAAATTTGATGGTTTCGTTGCACTTTCCGAGCCCGTAGGGTATCTGATTGGCTTAAAAGTACAAGAAAACACTTCAAAAGTGACGTTTCTGAAGAATTTTAACAGTTTTCTTGTATCTACGAACGCCAGAATGCATAAAATTGACCTAAACGTCTCCTTTTCCTATTCTGAGTCGATTCTGCATGCTTTAAGTGTGTTTGGTGGCTCAGAACCATCAAAAAACGTTGAAATATAGTTCAAATTCAATAAAAATCGACAAAAATACAGTTTCTAGCTAAAATTTGATGGTTTCGTTGCACTTTCCGAGCCCGTTGGGTATCTGATTGGCTTAAAAGTACAAGAAAACACTTCAAAAGTGACGTTTCTGAAGAATTTTAACAGTTTTCTTGTATCTACGAACGCCAGAATGCATAAAATTGACCTAAACGTCTCCTTTTCCTATTCTGAGTCGATTCTGCATGCTTTAAGTGTGTTTGGTGGCTCAGAACCATCAAAAAACGTTGAAATATAGTTCAAATTCAATAAAAATCGACAAAAATACAGTTTCTGGCTAAAATTTGATGGTTTCGTTGCACTTTCCGAGCCCGTTGGGTATCTGATTGGCTTAAAAGTACAAGAAAACACTTCAAAAGTGACGTTTCTGAAGAATTTTAACAGTTTTCTTGTATCTACGAACGCCAGAATGCATAAAATTGACCTAAACGTCTCCTTTTCCTATTCTGAGTCGATTCTGCATGCTTTAAGTGTGTTTGGTGGCACAGAACCATCAAAAAACGTTGAAATATAGTTCAAATTCAATAAACATCGACAAAAATACAGTTTCTAGCTAAAATTTGATGGTTTCGTTGCACTTTCCGAGCCCGTAGGGTATCTGATTGGCTTAAAAGTACAAGAAAACACTTCAAAAGTGACGTTTCTGAAGAATTTTAACAGTTTTCTTGTATCTACGAACGCCAGAATGCATAAAATTGACCTAAACGTCTCCTTTTCCTATTCTGAGTCGATTCTGCATGCTTTAAGTGTGTTTGGTGGCACAGAACCATCAAAAAACGTTGAAATATAGTTCAAATTCAATAAAAATCGACAAAAATACAGTTTCTAGCTAAAATTTGATGGTTTCGTTGCACTTTCCGAGCCCGTAGGGTATCTGATTGGCTTAAAAGTACAAGAAAACACTTCAAAAGTGACGTTTCTGAAGAATTTTAACAGTTTTCTTGTATCTACGAACGCCAGAATGCATAAAATTGACCTAAACGTCTCCTTTTCCTATTCTGAGTCGATTCTGCATGCTTTAAGTGTGTTTGGTGGCTCAGAACCATCAAAAAACGTTGAAATATAGTTCAAATTCAATAAAAATCGACAAAAATACAGTTTCTAGCTAAAATTTGATGGTTTCGTTGCACTTTCCGAGCCCGTAGGGTATCTGATTGGCTTAAAAGTACAAGAAAACACTTCAAAAGTGACGTTTCTGAAGAATTTTAACAGTTTTCTTGTATCTACGAACGCCAGAATGCATAAAATTGACCTAAACGTCTCCTTTTCCTATTCTGAGTCGATTCTGCATGCTTTAAGTGTGTTTGGTGGCTCAGAACCATCAAAAAACGTTGAAATATTGTTCAAATTCAATAAAAATCGACAAAAATACAGTTTCTAGCTAAAATTTGATGGTTTCGTTGCACTTTCCGAGCCCGTAGGGTATCTGATTGGCTTAAAAGTACAAGAAAACACTTCAAAAGTGACGTTTCTGAAGAATTTTAACAAGTTTTCTTGTATCTACGAACGCCAGAATGCATAAAATTGACCTAAACGTCTCCTTTTCCTATTCTGAGTCGATTCTGCATGCTTTAAGTGTGTTTGGTGGCTCAGAACCATCAAAAAACGTTGAAATATAGTTCAAATTCAATAAAAATCGACAAAAATACAGTTTCTAGCTAAAATTTGATGGTTTCGTTGCACTTTCCGAGCCCGTAGGGTATCTGATTGGCTTAAAAGTACAAGAAAACACTTCAAAAGTGACGTTTCTGAAGAATTTTAACAGTGTTCTTGTATCTACGAACGCCAGAATGCATAAAATTGAACTAAACGTCTCCTTTTCCTATTCTGAGTCGATTCTGCATGCTTTAAGTGTGTTTGGTGGCTCAGAACCATCAAAAAACGTTGAAATATAGTTCAAATTCAATAAAAATCGACAAAAATACAGTTTCTAGCTAAAATTTGATGGTTTCGTTGCACTTTCCGAGCCCGTAGGGTATCTGATTGGCTTAAAAGTACAAGAAAACACTTCAAAAGTGACGTTTCTGAAGAATTTTAACAGTTTTCTTGTATCTACGAACGCCAGAATGCATAAAATTGACCTAAACGTCTCCTTTTCCTATTCTGAGTCGATTCTGCATGCTTTAAGTGTGTTTGGTGGCTCAGAACCATCAAAAAACGTTGAAATATAGTTCAAATTCAATAAAAATCGACAAAAATACAGTTTCTAGCTAAAATTTGATGGTTTCGTTGCACTTTCCGAGCCCGTAGGGTATCTGATTGGCTTAAAAGTACAAGAAAACACTTCAAAAGTGACGTTTCTGAAGAATTTTAACAGTTTTCTTGTATCTACGAACGCCAGAATGCATAAAATTGACCTAAACGTCTCCTTTTCCTATTCTGAGTCGATTCTGCATGCTTTAAGTGTGTTTGGTGGCTCAGAACCATCAAAAAACGTTGAAATATAGTTCAAATTCAATAAAAATCGACAAAAATACAGCTTCTAGCTAAAATTTGATGGTTTCGTTGCACTTTCCGAGCCCGTAGGGTATCTGATTGGCTTAAAAGTACAAGAAAACACTTCAAAAGTGACGTTTCTGAAGAATTTTAACAGTTTTCTTGTATCTACGAACGCCAGAATGCATAAAATTGACCTAAACGTCTCCTTTTCCTATTCTGAGTCGATTCTGCATGCTTTAAGTGTGTTTGGTGGCTCAGAACCATCAAAAAACTTTGAAATATAGTTCAAATTCAATAAAAATCGACAAAAATACAGTTTCTAGCTAAAATTTGATGGTTTCGTCGCACTTTCCGAGCCCGTAGGGTATCTGATTGGCTTAAAAGTACAAGAAAACACTTCAAAAGTGACGTTTCTGAAGAATTTTAACAGTTTTCTTGTATCTACGAACGCCAGAATGCATAAAATTGACCTAAACGTCTCCTTTTCCTATTCTGAGTCGATTCTGCATGCTTTAAGTGTGTTTGGTGGCTCAGAACCATCAAAAAACGTTGAAATATAGTTCAAATTCAATAAAAATCGACAAAAATACAGTTTCTAGCTAAAATTTGATGGTTTCGTTGCACTTTCCGAGCCCGTTGGGTATCTGATTGGCTTAAAAGTACAAGAAAACATTTCAAAAGTGACGTTTCTGAAGAATTTTAACAGTTTTCTTGTATCTACGAACGCCAGAATGCATAAAATTGACCTAAACGTCTCCTTTTCCTATTCTGAGTCGATTCTGCATGCTTTAAGTGTGTTTGGTGGCTCAGAACCATCAAAAAACGTTGAAATATAGTTCAAATTCAATAAAAATCGACAAAAATACAGTTTCTAGCTAAAATTTGATGGTTTCGTTGCACTTTCCGAGCCCGTAGGGTATCTGATTGGCTTAAAAGTACAAGAAAACACTTCAAAAGTGACGTTTCTGAAGAATTTTAACAGTTTTCTTGTATCTACGAACGCCAGAATGCATAAAATTGACCTAAACGTCTCCTTTTCCTATTCTGAGTCGATTCTGCATGCTTTAAGTGTGTTTGGTGGCTCAGAACCATCAAAAAACGTTGAAATATAGTTCAAATTCAATAAAAATCGACAAAAATACAGTTTCTAGCTAAAATTTGATGGTTTCGTTGCACTTTCCGAGCCCGTAGGGTATCTGATTGGCTTAAAAGTACAAGAAAACACTTCAAAAGTGACGTTTCTTAAGAATTTTAACAGTTTTCTTGTATCTACGAACGCCAGAATGCATAAAATTGACCTAAACGTCTCCTTTTCCTATTCTGAGTCGATTCTGCATGCTTTAAGTGTGTTTGGTGGCTCAGAACCATCAAAAAACGTTGAAATATAGTTCAAATTCAATAAAAATCGACAAAAATACAGTTTCTAGCTAAAATTTCATGGTTTCGTTGCACTTTCCGAGCCCGTTGGGTATCTGATTGGCTTAAAAGTACAAGAAAACACTTCAAAAGTGACGTTTCTGAAGAATTTTAACAGTTTTCTTGTATCTACGAACGCCAGAATGCATAAAATTGACCTAAACGTCTCCTTTTCCTATTCTGAGTCGATTCTGCATGCTTTAAGTGTGTTTGGTGGCTCAGAACCATCAAAAAACGTTGAAATATAGTTCAAATTCAATAAAAATCGACAAAAATACAGTTTCTAGCTAAAATTTGATGGTTTCGTTGCACTTTCCGAGCCCGTAGGGTATCTGATTGGCTTAAAAGTACAAGAAAACACTTCAAAAGTGACGTTTCTGAAGAATTTTAACAGTTTTCTTGTATCTACGAACGCCAGAATGCATAAAATTGACCTAAACGTCTCCTTTTCCTATTCTGAGTCGATTCTGCATGCTTTAAGTGTGTTTGGTGGCTCAGAACCATCAAAAAACGTTGAAATATAGTTCAAATTCAATAAAAATCGACAAAAATACAGTTTTCTAGCTAAAATTTGATGGTTTCGTTGCACTTTCCGAGCCCGTAGGGTATCTGATTGGCTTAAAAGTACAAGAAAACACTTCAAAAGTGACGTTTCTGAAGAATTTTAACAGTTTTCTTGTATCTACGAACGCCAGAATGCATAAAATTGACCTAAACGTCTCCTTTTCCTATTCTGAGTCGATTCTGCATGCTTTAAGTGTGTTTGGTGGCTCAGAACCATCAAAAAACTTTGAAATATAGTTCAAATTCAATAAAAATCGACAAAAATACAGTTTCTAGCTAAAATTTGATGGTTTCGTTGCACTTTCCGAGCCCGTCGGGTATCTGATTGGCTTAAAAGTACAAGAAAACACTTCAAAAGTGACGTTTCTGAAGAATTTTAACAGTTTTCTTGTATCTACGAACGCCAGAATGCATAAAATTGACCTAAACGTCTCCTTTTCCTATTCTGAGTCGATTCTGCATGCTTTAAGTGTGTTTGGTGGCTCAGAACCATCAAAAAACGTTGAAATATAGTTCAAATTCAATAAAAATCGACAAAAATACAGTTTCTAGCTAAAATTTGATGGTTTCGTTGCACTTTCCGAGCCCGTAGGGTATCTGATTGGCTTAAAAGTACAAGAAAACACTTCAAAAGTGACGTTTCTGAAGAATTTTAACAGTTTTCTTGTATCTACGAACGCCAGAATGCATAAAATTGACCTAAACGTCTCCTTTTCCTATTCTGAGTCGATTCTGCATGCTTTAAGTGTGTTTGGTGGCTCAGAACCATCAAAAAACGTTGAAATATAGTTCAAATTCAATAAAAATCGACAAAAATACAGTTTCTAGCTAAAATTTGATGGTTTCGTTGCACTTTCCGAGCCCGTAGGGTATCTGATTGGCTTAAAAGTACAAGAAAACACTTCAAAAGTGACGTTTCTGAAGAATTTTAACAGTTTTCTTGTATCTACGAACGCCAGAATGCATAAAATTGACCTAAACGTCTCCTTTTCCTATTCTGAGTCGATTCTGCATGCTTTAAGTGTGTTTGGTGGCTCAGAACCATCAAAAAACGTTGAAATATAGTTCAAATTCAATAAAAATCGACAAAAATACAGTTTCTAGCTAAAATTTGATGGTTTCGTTGCACTTTCCGAGCCCGTTGGGTATCTGATTGGCTTAAAAGTACAAGAAAACACTTCAAAAGTGACGTTTCTGAAGAATTTTAACAGTTTTCTTGTATCTACGAACGCCAGAATGCATAAAATTGACCTAAACGTCTCCTTTTCCTATTCTGAGTCGATTCTGCATGCTTTAAGTGTGTTTGGTGGCTCAGAACCATCAAAAAACGTTGAAATATAGTTCAAATTCAAAAAAAATCGACAAAAATACAGTTTCTAGCTAAAATTTGATGGTTTCGTTGCACTTTCCGAGCCCGTAGGGTATCTGATTGGCTTAAAAGTACAAGAAAACACTTCAAAAGTGACGTTTCTGAAGAATTTTAACAGTTTTCTTGTATCTACGAACGCCAGAATGCATAAAATTGACCTAAACGTCTCCTTTTCCTATTCTGAGTCGATTCTGCATGCTTTAAGTGTGTTTGGTGGCTCAGAACCATCAAAAAACGTTGAAATATAGTTCAAATTCAATAAAAATCGACAAAAATACAGTTTCTAGCTAAAATTTGATGGTTTCGTTGCACTTTCCGAGCCCGTTGGGTATCTGATTGGCTTAAAAGTACAAGAAAACACTTCAAAAGTGACGTTTCTGAAGAATTTTAACAGTTTTCTTGTATCTACGAACGCCAGAATGCATAAAATTGACCTAAACGTCTCCTTTTCCTATTCTGAGTCGATTCTGCATGCTTTAAGTGTGTTTGGTGGCTCAGAACCATCAAAAAACGTTGAAATATAGTTCAAATTCAATAAAAATCGACAAAAATACAGTTTCTAGCTAAAATTTGATGGTTTCGTTGCACTTTCCGAGCCCGTAGGGTATCTGATTGGCTTAAAAGTACAAGAAAACACTTCAAAAGTGACATTTCTGAAGAATTTTAACAGTTTTCTTGTATCTACGAACGCCAGAATGCATAAAATTGACCTAAACGTCTCCTTTTCCTATTCTGAGTCGATTCTGCATGCTTTAAGTGTGTTTGGTGGCTCAGAACCATCAAAAAACGTTGAAATATAGTTCAAATTCAATAAAAATCGACAAAAATACAGTTTCTAGCTAAAATTTGATGGTTTCGTTGCACTTTCCGAGCCCGTAGGGTATCTGATTGGCTTAAAAGTACAAGAAAACACTTCAAAAGTGACGTTTCTGAAGAATTTTAACAGTTTTCTTGTATCTACGAACGCCAGAATGCATAAAATTGACCTAAACGTCTCCTTTTCCTATTCTGAGTCGATTCTGCATGCTTTAAGTGTGTTTGGTGGCTCAGAACCATCAAAAAACGTTGAAATATAGTTCAAATTCAATAAAAATCGACAAAAATACAGTTTCTAGCTAAAATTTGATGGTTTCGTTGCACTTTCCGAGCCCGTAGGGTATCTGATTGGCTTAAAAGTACAAGAAAACACTTCAAAAGTGACGTTTCTGAAGAATTTTAACAGTTTTCTTGTATCTACGAACGCCAGAATGCATAAAATTGACCTAAACGTCTCCTTTTCCTATTCTGAGTCGATTCTGCATGCTTTAAGTGTGTTTGGTGGCTCAGAACCATCAAAAAACGTTGAAATATAGTTCAAATTCAATAAAAATCGACAAAAATACAGTTTCTAGCTAAAATTTGATGGTTTCGTTGCACTTTCCGAGCCCGTAGGGTATCTGATTGGCTTAAAAGTACAAGAAAACACTTCAAAAGTGACGTTTCTGAAGAATTTTAACAGTTTTCTTGTATCTACGAACGCCAGAATGCATAAAATTGACCTAAACGTCTCCTTTTCCTATTCTGAGTCGATTCTGCATGCTTTAAGTGTGTTTGGTGGCTCAGAACCATCAAAAAACTTTGAAATATTTGAACTATATTTCAACGTTTTTTGATGGTTCTGAGCCACCAAACACACTTAAAGCATGCAGAATCGACTCAGAATAGGAAAAGGAGACGTTTAGGTCAATTTTATGCATTCTGGCGTTCGTAGATACAAGAAAACTGTTAAAATTCTTCAGAAACGTCACTTTTGAAGTGTTTTCTTGTACTTTTAAGCCAATCAGATACCCTACGGGCTCTGAAAGTGCAACGAAACCATCAAATTTTAGCTAGAAACTGTATTTTTGTCGATTTTTATTGAATTTGAACTATATTTCAACGTTTTTTGATAGTTCTGAGCCACCAAACACACTTAAAGCATGCAGAATCGACTCAGAATAGGAAAAGGAGAAGTTTAGGTAAATTTTATGCATTCTGGCGTTCGTAGATACAAGAAAACTGTTAAAATTCTTCAGAAACGTCACTTTTGAAGTGTTTTCTTGTACTTTTAAGCCAATCAGATACCCTACGGGCTCGGAAAGTGCAACGAAACCATCAAACTTTAGCTAGAAACTGTATTTTTGTCGATTTTTATTGAATTTGAACTATATTTCAACGTTTTTTGATGGTTCTGAGCCACCAAACACACTTAAAGCATGCAGAATCGACTCAGAATAGGAAAAGGAGACGTTTAGGTCAATTTTATGCATTCTGGCGTTCGTAGATACAAGAAAACTGTTAAAATTCTTCAGAAACGTCACTTTTGAAGTGTTTTCTTGTACTTTTAAGCCAATCAGATACCCTACGGGCTCGGAAAGTGCAACGAAACCATCAAATTTTAGCTAGAAACTGTATTTTTGTCGATTTTTATTGAATTTGAACTATATTTCAACGTTTTTTGATGGTTCTGAGCCACCAAACACACTTAAAGCATGCAGAATCGACTCAGAATAGGAAAAGGAGACGTTTAGGTCAATTTTATGCATTCTGGCGTTCGTAGATACAAGAAAACTGTTAAAATTCTTCAGAAACGTCACTTTTGAAGTGTTTTCTTGTACTTTTAAGCCAATCAGATACCCTACGGGCTCGGAAAGTGCAACGAAACCATCAAATTTTAGCTATAAACTGTATTTTTGTCGATTTTTATTGAACTTGAACTATATTTCAACGTTTTTTGATGGTTCTGAGCCTCCAAACACACTTAAAGCATGCAGAATCGACTCAGAATAGGAAAAGGAGACGTTTAGGTCAATTTTATGCATTCTGGCGTTCGTAGATAAAAGAAAACTGTTAAAATTCTTCAGAAACGTCACTTTTGAAGTGTTTTCTTGTACTTTTAAGCCAATCAGATACCCTACGGGCTCGGAAAGTGCAACGAAACCATCAAATTTTAGCTAGAAACTGTATTTTTGTCGATTTTTATTGAATTTGAACTATATTTCAACGTTTTTTGATGGTTCTGAGCCACCAAACACACTTAAAGCATGCAGAATCGACTCAGAATAGGAAAAGGAGACGTTTAGGTCAATTTTATGCATTCTGGCGTTCGTAGATACAAGAAAACTGTTAAAATTCTTCAGAAACGTCACTTTTGAAGGGTTTTCTTGTACTTTTAAGCCAATCAGATACCCTGCGGGCTCGGAAAGTGCAACGAAACCATCAAATTTTAGCTAGAAACTGTATTTTTGTCGATTTTTATTGAATTTGAACTATATTTCAACGTTTTTTGATGGTTCTGAGCCACCAAACACACTTAAAGCATGCAGAATCGACTCAGAATAGGAAAAGGAGACGTTTAGGTCAATTTTATGCATTCTGGCGTTCGTAGATACAAGAAAACTGTTAAAATTCTTCAGAAACGTCACTTTTGAAGTGTTTTCTTGTACTTTTAAGCCAATCAGATACCCTACGGGCTCGGAAAGTGCAACGAAACCATCAAATTTTAGCTAGAAACTGTATTTTTGTCGATTTTTATTGAATTTGAACTATATTTCAACGTTTTTTGATGGTTCTGAGCCACCAAACACACTTAAAGCATGCAGAATCGACTCAGAATAGGAAAAGGAGACGTTTAGGTCAATTTTATGCATTCTGGCGTTCGTAGATACAAGAAAACTGTTAAAATTCTTCAGAAACGTCACTTTTGAAGTGTTTTCTTGTACTTTTAAGCCAATCAGATACCCTACGGGCTCGGAAAGTGCAACGAAACCATCAAATTTTAGCTAGAAACTGTATTTTTGTCGATTTTTATTGAATTTGAACTATATTTCAACGTTTTTTGATGGTTCTGAGCCACCAAACACACTTAAAGCATGCAGAATCGACTCAGAATAGGAAAAGGAGACGTTTAGGTCAATTTTATGCATTCTGGCGTTCGTAGATACAAGAAAACTGTTAAAATTCTTCAGAAACGTCACTTTTGAAGTGTTTTCTTGTACTTTTAAGCCAATCAGATACCCTACGGGCTCGGAAAGTGCAACGAAACCATCAAATTTTAGCTAGAAACTGTATTTTTGTCGATTTTTATTGAATTTGAACTATATTTCAACGTTTTTTGATGGTTCTGAGCCACCAAACACACTTAAAGCATGCAGAATCGACTCAGAATAGGAAAAGGAGACGTTTAGGTCAATTTTATGCATTCTGGCGTTCGTAGATACAAGAAAACTGTTAAAATTCTTCAGAAACGTCACTTTTGAAGTGTTTTCTTGTACTTTTAAGCCAATCAGATACCCTACGGGCTCGGAAAGTGCAACGAAACCATCAAATTTTAGCTAGAAACTGTATTTTTGTCGATTTTTATTGAATTTGAACTATATTTCAACGTTTTTTGATGGTTCTGAGCCACCAAACACACTTAAAGCATGCAGAATCGACTCAGAATAGGAAAAGGAGACGTTTAGGTCAATTTTATGCATTCTGGCGTTCGTAGATACAAGAAAACTGTTAAAATTCTTCAGAAACGTCACTTTTGAAGGGTTTTCTTGTACTTTTAAGCCAATCAGATACCCTGCGGGCTCGGAAAGTGCAACGAAACCATCAAATTTTAGCTAGAAACTGTATTTTTGTCGATTTTTATTGAATTTGAACTATATTTCAACGTTTTTTGATGGTTCTGAGCCACCAAACACACTTAAAGCATGCAGAATCGACTCAGAATAGGAAAAGGAGACGTTTAGGTCAATTTTATGCATTCTGGCGTTCGTAGATACAAGAAAACTGTTAAAATTCTTCAGAAACGTCACTTTTGAAGTGTTTTCTTGTACTTTTAAGCCAATCAGATACCCTACGGGCTCGGAAAGTGCAACGAAACCATCAAATTTTAGCTAGAAACTGTATTTTTGTCGATTTTTATTGAATTTGAACTATATTTCAACGTTTTTTGATAGTTCTGAGCCACCAAACACACTTAAAGCATGCAGAATTGACTCAGAATAGGAAAAGGAGAAGTTTAGGTCAATTTTATGCATTCTGGCGTTCGTAGATACAAGAAAACTAGTTAAATTAGTTTTCTTGTATCTACGAACGCCAGAATGCATAAAATTGACCTAAACTTCTCCTTTTCCTATTCTGAGTCAATTCTGCATGCTTTAAGTGTGTTTGGTGGCTCAGAACTATCAAAAAACGTTGAAATATAGTTCAAATTCAATAAAAATCGACAAAAATACAGTTTCTAGCTAAAATTTGATGGTTTCGTTGCACTTTCCGAGCCCGTAGGGTATCTGATTGGCTTAAAAGTACAAGAAAACACTTCAAAAGTGACGTTTCTGAAGAATTTTAACAGTTTTCTTGTATCTACGAACGCCAGAATGCATAAAATTGACCTAAACGTCTCCTTTTCCTATTCTGAGTCGATTCTGCATGCTTTAAGTGTGTTTGGTGGCTCAGAACCATCAAAAAACGTTGAAATATAGTTCAAATTCAATAAAAATCGACAAAAATACAGTTTCTAGCTAAAATTTGATGGTTTCGTTGCACTTTCCGAGCCCGCAGGGTATCTGATTGGCTTAAAAGTACAAGAAAACCCTTCAAAAGTGACGTTTCTGAAGAATTTTAACAGTTTTCTTGTATCTACGAACGCCAGAATGCATAAAATTGACCTAAACGTCTCCTTTTCCTATTCTGAGTCGATTCTGCATGCTTTAAGTGTGTTTGGTGGCTCAGAACCATCAAAAAACGTTGAAATATAGTTCAAATTCAATAAAAATCGACAAAAATACAGTTTCTAGCTAAAATTTGATGGTTTCGTTGCACTTTCCGAGCCCGTAGGGTATCTGATTGGCTTAAAAGTACAAGAAAACACTTCAAAAGTGACGTTTCTGAAGAATTTTAACAGTTTTCTTGTATCTACGAACGCCAGAATGCATAAAATTGACCTAAACGTCTCCTTTTCCTATTCTGAGTCGATTCTGCATGCTTTAAGTGTGTTTGGTGGCTCAGAACCATCAAAAAACGTTGAAATATAGTTCAAATTCAATAAAAATCGACAAAAATACAGTTTCTAGCTAAAATTTGATGGTTTCGTTGCACTTTCCGAGCCCGTAGGGTATCTGATTGGCTTAAAAGTACAAGAAAACACTTCAAAAGTGACGTTTCTGAAGAATTTTAACAGTTTTCTTGTATCTACGAACGCCAGAATGCATAAAATTGACCTAAACGTCTCCTTTTCCTATTCTGAGTCGATTCTGCATGCTTTAAGTGTGTTTGGTGGCTCAGAACCATCAAAAAACGTTGAAATATAGTTCAAATTCAATAAAAATCGACAAAAATACAGTTTCTAGCTAAAATTTGATGGTTTCGTTGCACTTTCCGAGCCCGTAGGGTATCTGATTGGCTTAAAAGTACAAGAAAACACTTCAAAAGTGACGTTTCTGAAGAATTTTAACAGTTTTCTTGTATCTACGAACGCCAGAATGCATAAAATTGACCTAAACGTCTCCTTTTCCTATTCTGAGTCGATTCTGCATGCTTTAAGTGTGTTTGGTGGCTCAGAACCATCAAAAAACGTTGAAATATAGTTCAAATTCAATAAAAATCGACAAAAATACAGTTTCTAGCTAAAATTTGATGGTTTCGTTGCACTTTCCGAGCCCGTAGGGTATCTGATTGGCTTAAAAGTACAAGAAAACACTTCAAAAGTGACGTTTCTGAAGAATTTTAACAGTTTTCTTGTATCTACGAACGCCAGAATGCATAAAATTGACCTAAACGTCTCCTTTTCCTATTCTGAGTCGATTCTGCATGCTTTAAGTGTGTTTGGTGGCTCAGAACCATCAAAAAACGTTGAAATATAGTTCAAATTCAATAAAAATCGACAAAAATACAGTTTCTAGCTAAAATTTGATGGTTTCGTTGCACTTTCCGAGCCCGCAGGGTATCTGATTGGCTTAAAAGTACAAGAAAACCCTTCAAAAGTGACGTTTCTGAAGAATTTTAACAGTTTTCTTGTATCTACGAACGCCAGAATGCATAAAATTGACCTAAACGTCTCCTTTTCCTATTCTGAGTCGATTCTGCATGCTTTAAGTGTGTTTGGTGGCTCAGAACCATCAAAAAACGTTGAAATATAGTTCAAATTCAATAAAAATCGACAAAAATACAGTTTCTAGCTAAAATTTGATGGTTTCGTTGCACTTTCCGAGCCCGTAGGGTATCTGATTGGCTTAAAAGTACAAGAAAACACTTCAAAAGTGACGTTTCTGAAGAATTTTAACAGTTTTCTTTTATCTACGAACGCCAGAATGCATAAAATTGACCTAAACGTCTCCTTTTCCTATTCTGAGTCGATTCTGCATGCTTTAAGTGTGTTTGGAGGCTCAGAACCATCAAAAAACGTTGAAATATAGTTCAAGTTCAATAAAAATCGACAAAAATACAGTTTATAGCTAAAATTTGATGGTTTCGTTGCACTTTCCGAGCCCGTAGGGTATCTGATTGGCTTAAAAGTACAAGAAAACACTTCAAAAGTGACGTTTCTGAAGAATTTTAACAGTTTTCTTGTATCTACGAACGCCAGAATGCATAAAATTGACCTAAACGTCTCCTTTTCCTATTCTGAGTCGATTCTGCATGCTTTAAGTGTGTTTGGTGGCTCAGAACCATCAAAAAACGTTGAAATATAGTTCAAATTCAATAAAAATCGACAAAAATACAGTTTCTAGCTAAAATTTGATGGTTTCGTTGCACTTTCCGAGCCCGTAGGGTATCTGATTGGCTTAAAAGTACAAGAAAACACTTCAAAAGTGACGTTTCTGAAGAATTTTAACAGTTTTCTTGTATCTACGAACGCCAGAATGCATAAAATTGACCTAAACGTCTCCTTTTCCTATTCTGAGTCGATTCTGCATGCTTTAAGTGTGTTTGGTGGCTCAGAACCATCAAAAAACGTTGAAATATAGTTCAAATTCAATAAAAATCGACAAAAATACAGTTTCTAGCTAAAGTTTGATGGTTTCGTTGCACTTTCCGAGCCCGTAGGGTATCTGATTGGCTTAAAAGTACAAGAAAACACTTCAAAAGTGACGTTTCTGAAGAATTTTAACAGTTTTCTTGTATCTACGAACGCCAGAATGCATAAAATTTACCTAAACTTCTCCTTTTCCTATTCTGAGTCGATTCTGCATGCTTTAAGTGTGTTTGGTGGCTCAGAACTATCAAAAAACGTTGAAATATAGTTCAAATTCAATAAAAATCGACAAAAATACAGTTTCTAGCTAAAATTTGATGGTTTCGTTGCACTTTCAGAGCCCGTAGGGTATCTGATTGGCTTAAAAGTACAAGAAAACACTTCAAAAGTGACGTTTCTGAAGAATTTTAACAGTTTTCTTGTATCTACGAACGCCAGAATGCATAAAATTGACCTAAACGTCTCCTTTTCCTATTCTGAGTCGATTCTGCATGCTTTAAGTGTGTTTGGTGGCTCAGAACCATCAAAAAACGTTGAAATATAGTTCAAATATTTCAAAGTTTTTTGATGGTTCTGAGCCACCAAACACACTTAAAGCATGCAGAATCGACTCAGAATAGGAAAAGGAGACGTTTAGGTCAATTTTATGCATTCTGGCGTTCGTAGATACAAGAAAACTGTTAAAATTCTTCAGAAACGTCACTTTTGAAGTGTTTTCTTGTACTTTTAAGCCAATCAGATACCCTACGGGCTCGGAAAGTGCAACGAAACCATCAAATTTTAGCTAGAAACTGTATTTTTGTCGATTTTTATTGAATTTGAACTATATTTCAACGTTTTTTGATGGTTCTGAGCCACCAAACACACTTAAAGCATGCAGAATCGACTCAGAATAGGAAAAGGAGACGTTTAGGTCAATTTTATGCATTCTGGCGTTCGTAGATACAAGAAAACTGTTAAAATTCTTCAGAAACGTCACTTTTGAAGTGTTTTCTTGTACTTTTAAGCCAATCAGATACCCTACGGGCTCGGAAAGTGCAACGAAACCATCAAATTTTAGCTAGAAACTGTATTTTTGTCGATTTTTATTGAATTTGAACTATATTTCAACGTTTTTTGATGGTTCTGAGCCACCAAACACACTTAAAGCATGCAGAATCGACTCAGAATAGGAAAAGGAGACGTTTAGGTCAATTTTATGCATTCTGGCGTTCGTAGATACAAGAAAACTGTTAAAATTCTTCAGAAACGTCACTTTTGAAGTGTTTTCTTGTACTTTTAAGCCAATCAGATACCCTACGGGCTCGGAAAGTGCAACGAAACCATCAAATTTTAGCTAGAAACTGTATTTTTGTCGATTTTTATTGAATTTGAACTATATTTCAACGTTTTTTGATGGTTCTGAGCCACCAAACACACTTAAAGCATGCAGAATCGACTCAGAATAGGAAAAGGAGACGTTTAGGTCAATTTTATGCATTCTGGCGTTCGTAGATACAAGAAAACTGTTAAAATTCTTCAGAAATGTCACTTTTGAAGTGTTTTCTTGTACTTTTAAGCCAATCAGATACCCTACGGGCTCGGAAAGTGCAACGAAACCATCAAATTTTAGCTAGAAACTGTATTTTTGTCGATTTTTATTGAATTTGAACTATATTTCAACGTTTTTTGATGGTTCTGAGCCACCAAACACACTTAAAGCATGCAGAATCGACTCAGAATAGGAAAAGGAGACGTTTAGGTCAATTTTATGCATTCTGGCGTTCGTAGATACAAGAAAACTGTTAAAATTCTTCAGAAACGTCACTTTTGAAGTGTTTTCTTGTACTTTTAAGCCAATCAGATACCCAACGGGCTCGGAAAGTGCAACGAAACCATCAAATTTTAGCTAGAAACTGTATTTTTGTCGATTTTTATTGAATTTGAACTATATTTCAACGTTTTTTGATGGTTCTGAGCCACCAAACACACTTAAAGCATGCAGAATCGACTCAGAATAGGAAAAGGAGACGTTTAGGTCAATTTTATGCATTCTGGCGTTCGTAGATACAAGAAAACTGTTAAAATTCTTCAGAAACGTCACTTTTGAAGTGTTTTCTTGTACTTTTAAGCCAATCAGATACCCTACGGGCTCGGAAAGTGCAACGAAACCATCAAATTTTAGCTAGAAACTGTATTTTTGTCGATTTTTATTGAATTTGAACTATATTTCAACGTTTTTTGATGGTTCTGAGCCACCAAACACACTTAAAGCATGCAGAATCGACTCAGAATAGGAAAAGGAGACGTTTAGGTCAATTTTATGCATTCTGGCGTTCGTAGATACAAGAAAACTGTTAAAATTCTTCAGAAACGTCACTTTTGAAGTGTTTTCTTGTACTTTTAAGCCAATCAGATACCCTACGGGCTCGGAAAGTGCAACGAAACCATCAAATTTTAGCTAGAAACTGTATTTTTGTCGATTTTTATTGAATTTGAACTATATTTCAACGTTTTTTGATGGTTCTGAGCCACCAAACACACTTAAAGCATGCAGAATCGACTCAGAATAGGAAAAGGAGACGTTTAGGTCAATTTTATGCATTCTGGCGTTCGTAGATACAAGAAAACTGTTAAAATTCTTCAGAAACGTCACTTTTGAAGTGTTTTCTTGTACTTTTAAGCCAATCAGATACCCTACGGGCTCGGAAAGTGCAACGAAACCATCAAATTTTAGCTAGAAACTGTATTTTTGTCGATTTTTATTGAATTTGAACTATATTTCAACGTTTTTTGATGGTTCTGAGCCACCAAACACACTTAAAGCATGCAGAATCGACTCAGAATAGGAAAAGGAGACGTTTAGGTCAATTTTATGCATTCTGGCGTTCGTAGATACAAGAAAACTGTTAAAATTCTTCAGAAACGTCACTTTTGAAGTGTTTTCTTGTACTTTTAAGCCAATCAGATACCCTACGGGCTCGGAAAGTGCAACGAAACCATCAAATTTTAGCTAGAAACTGTATTTTTGTCGATTTTTATTGAATTTGAACTATATTTCAACGTTTTTTGATGGTTCTGAGCCACCAAACACACTTAAAGCATGCAGAATCGACTCAGAATAGGAAAAGGAGACGTTTAGGTCAATTTTATGCATTCTGGCGTTCGTAGATACAAGAAAACTGTTAAAATTCTTCAGAAACGTCACTTTTGAAGTGTTTTCTTGTACTTTTAAGCCAATCAGATACCCTACGGGCTCGGAAAGTGCAACGAAACCATCAAATTTTAGCTAGAAACTGTATTTTTGTCGATTTTTATTGAATTTGAACTATATTTCAACGTTTTTTGATGGTTCTGAGCCACCAAACACACTTAAAGCATGCAGAATCGACTCAGAATAGGAAAAGGAGACGTTTAGGTCAATTTTATGCATTCTGGCGTTCGTAGATACAAGAAAACTGTTAAAATTCTTCAGAAACGTCACTTTTGAAGTGTTTTCTTGTACTTTTAAGCCAATCAGATACCCTACGGGCTCGGAAAGTGCAACGAAACCATCAAATTTTAGCTAGAAACTGTATTTTTGTCGATTTTTATTGAATTTGAACTATATTTCAACGTTTTTTGATGGTTCTGAGCCACCAAACACACTTAAAGCATGCAGAATCGACTCAGAATAGGAAAAGGAGACGTTTAGGTCAATTTTATGCATTCTGGCGTTCGTAGATACAAGAAAACTGTTAAAATTCTTCAGAAACGTCACTTTTGAAGTGTTTTCTTGTACTTTTAAGCCAATCAGATACCCTACGGGCTCGGAAAGTGCAACGAAACCATCAAATTTTAGCTAGAAACTGTATTTTTGTCGATTTTTATTGAATTTGAACTATATTTCAACGTTTTTTGATGGTTCTGAGCCACCAAACACACTTAAAGCATGCAGAATCGACTCAGAATAGGAAAAGGAGACGTTTAGGTCAATTTTATGCATTCTGGCGTTCGTAGATACAAGAAAACTGTTAAAATTCTTCAGAAACGTCACTTTTGAAGTGTTTTCTTGTACTTTTAAGCCAATCAGATACCCAACGGGCTCGGAAAGTGCAACGAAACCATGAAATTTTAGCTAGAAACTGTATTTTTGTCGATTTTTATTGAATTTGAACTATATTTCAACGTTTTTTGATGGTTCTGAGCCACCAAACACACTTAAAGCATGCAGAATCGACTCAGAATAGGAAAAGGAGACGTTTAGGTCAATTTTATGCATTCTGGCGTTCGTAGATACAAGAAAACTGTTAAAATTCTTCAGAAACGTCACTTTTGAAGTGTTTTCTTGTACTTTTAAGCCAATCAGATACCCTACGGGCTCGGAAAGTGCAACGAAACCATCAAATTTTAGCTAGAAACTGTATTTTTGTCGATTTTTATTGAATTTGAACTATATTTCAACGTTTTTTGATGGTTCTGAGCCACCAAACACACTTAAAGCATGCAGAATCGACTCAGAATAGGAAAAGGAGACGTTTAGGTCAATTTTATGCATTCTGGCGTTCGTAGATACAAGAAAACTGTTAAAATTCTTCAGAAACGTCACTTTTGAAGTGTTTTCTTGTACTTTTAAGCCAATCAGATACCCTACGGGCTCGGAAAGTGCAACGAAACCATCAAATTTTAGCTAGAAACTGTATTTTTGTCGATTTTTATTGAATTTGAACTATATTTCAACGTTTTTTGATGGTTCTGAGCCACCAAACACACTTAAAGCATGCAGAATCGACTCAGAATAGGAAAAGGAGACGTTTAGGTCAATTTTATGCATTCTGGCGTTCGTAGATACAAGAAAACTGTTAAAATTCTTCAGAAACGTCACTTTTGAAGTGTTTTCTTGTACTTTTAAGCCAATCAGATACCCTACGGGCTCGGAAAGTGCAACGAAACCATCAAATTTTAGCTAGAAACTGTATTTTTGTCGATTTTTATTGAATTTGAACTATATTTCAACGTTTTTTGATGGTTCTGAGCCACCAAACACACTTAAAGCATGCAGAATCGACTCAGAATAGGAAAAGGAGACGTTTAGGTCAATTTTATGCATTCTGGCGTTCGTAGATACAAGAAAACTGTTAAAATTCTTCAGAAACGTCACTTTTGAAGTGTTTTCTTGTACTTTTAAGCCAATCAGATACCCTACGGGCTCGGAAAGTGCAACGAAACCATCAAATTTTAGCTAGAAACTGTATTTTTGTCGATTTTTATTGAATTTGAACTATATTTCAACGTTTTTTGATGGTTCTGAGCCACCAAACACACTTAAAGCATGCAGAATCGACTCAGAATAGGAAAAGGAGACGTTTAGGTCAATTTTATGCATTCTGGCGTTCGTAGATACAAGAAAACTGTTAAAATTCTTCAGAAACGTCACTTTTGAAGTGTTTTCTTGTACTTTTAAGCCAATCAGATACCCTACGGGCTCGGAAAGTGCAACGAAACCATCAAATTTTAGCTAGAAACTGTATTTTTGTCGATTTTTATTGAATTTGAACTATATTTCAACGTTTTTTGATGGTTCTGAGCCACCAAACACACTTAAAGCATGCAGAATCGACTCAGAATAGGAAAAGGAGACGTTTAGGTCAATTTTATGCATTCTGGCGTTCGTAGATACAAGAAAACTGTTAAAATTCTTCAGAAACGTCACTTTTGAAGTGTTTTCTTGTACTTTTAAGCCAATCAGATACCCTACGGGCTCGGAAAGTGCAACGAAACCATCAAATTTTAGCTAGAAACTGTATTTTTGTCGATTTTTATTGAATTTGAACTATATTTCAACGTTTTTTGATGGTTCTGAGCCACCAAACACACTTAAAGCATGCAGAATCGACTCAGAATAGGAAAAGGAGACGTTTAGGTCAATTTTATGCATTCTGGCGTTCGTAGATACAAGAAAACTGTTAAAATTCTTCAGAAACGTCACTTTTGAAGTGTTTTCTTGTACTTTTAAGCCAATCAGATACCCTACGGGCTCGGAAAGTGCAACGAAACCATCAAATTTTAGCTAGAAACTGTATTTTTGTCGATTTTTATTGAATTTGAACTATATTTCAACGTTTTTTGATGGTTCTGAGCCACCAAACACACTTAAAGCATGCAGAATCGACTCAGAATAGGAAAAGGAGACGTTTAGGTCAATTTTATGCATTCTGGCGTTCGTAGATACAAGAAAACTGTTAAAATTCTTCAGAAACGTCACTTTTGAAGTGTTTTCTTGTACTTTTAAGCCAATCAGATACCCTACGGGCTCGGAAAGTGCAACGAAACCATCAAATTTTAGCTAGAAACTGTATTTTTGTCGATTTTTATTGAATTTGAACTATATTTCAACGTTTTTTGATGGTTCTGAGCCACCAAACACACTTAAAGCATGCAGAATCGACTCAGAATAGGAAAAGGAGACGTTTAGGTCAATTTTATGCATTCTGGCGTTCGTAGATACAAGAAAACTGTTAAAATTCTTCAGAAACGTCACTTTTGAAGTGTTTTCTTGTACTTTTAAGCCAATCAGATACCCTACGGGCTCGGAAAGTGCAACGAAACCATCAAATTTTAGCTAGAAACTGTATTTTTGTCGATTTTTATTGAATTTGAACTATATTTCAACGTTTTTTGATGGTTCTGAGCCACCAAACACACTTAAAGCATGCAGAATCGACTCAGAATAGGAAAAGGAGACGTTTAGGTCAATTTTATGCATTCTGGCGTTCGTAGATACAAGAAAACTGTTAAAATTCTTCAGAAACGTCACTTTTGAAGTGTTTTCTTGTACTTTTAAGCCAATCAGATACCCTACGGGCTCGGAAAGTGCAACGAAACCATCAAATTTTCGCTAGAAACTGTATTTTTGTCGATTTTTATTGAATTTGAACTATATTTCAACGTTTTTTGATGGTTCTGAGCCACCAAACACACTTAAAGCATGCAGAATCGACTCAGAATAGGAAAAGGAGACGTTTAGGTCAATTTTATGCATTCTGGCGTTCGTAGATACAAGAAAACTGTTAAAATTCTTCAGATACGTCACTTTTGAAGTGTTTTCTTGTACTTTTCAGCCAATCAGATACCCTACGGGCTCGGAAAGTGCAACGAAACCATCAAATTTTAGCTAGAAACTGTATTTTTGTCGATTTTTATTGAATTTGAACTATATTTCAACGTTTTCTGATGGTTCTGAGCCACCAAACACACTTAAAGCATGCAGAATCGACTCAGAATAGGAAAAGGAGACGTTTAGGTCAATTTTATGCATTCTGGCGTTCGTAGATACAAGAAAACTGTTAAAATTCTTCAGAAACGTCACTTTTGAAGTGTTTTCTTGTACTTTTCAGCCAATCAGATACCCTACGGGCTCGGAAAGTGCAACGAAACCATCAAATTTTAGGTAGAAACTGTATTTTTGTCGATTTTTATTGAATTTGAACTATATTTCAACGTTTTTTGATGGTTCTGAGCCACCAAACACTCTTAAAGCATGCAGAATCGACTCAGAATAGGAAAAGGAGACGTTTAGGTCAATTTTATGCATTCTGGCGTTCGTAGATACAAGAAAACTGTTAAAATTCTTCAGAAACGTCACTTTTGAAGTGTTTTCTTGTACTTTTAAGCCAATCAGATACCCTACGGGCTCGGAAAGTGCAACGAAACCATCAAATTTTAGCTAGAAACTGTATTTTTGTCGATTTTTATTGAATTTGAACTATATTTCAACGTTTTTTGATGGTTCTGAGCCACCAAACACACTTAAAGCATGCAGAATCGACTCAGAATAGGAAAAGGAGACGTTTAGGTCAATTTTATGCATTCTGGCGTTCGTAGATACAAGAAAACTGTTAAAATTCTTCAGAAACGTCACTTTTGAAGTGTTTTCTTGTACTTTTAAGCCAATCAGATACCCTACGGGCTCGGAAAGTGCAACGAAACCATCAAATTTTAGCTAGAAACTGTATTTTTGTCGATTTTTATTGAATTTGAACTATATTTCAACGTTTTTTGATGGTTCTGAGCCACCAAACACACTTAAAGCATGCAGAATCGACTCAGAATAGGAAAAGGAGACGTTTAGGTCAATTTTATGCATTCTGGCGTTCGTAGATACAAGAAAACTGTTAAAATTCTTCAGAAACGTCACTTTTGAAGTGTTTTCTTGTACTTTTAAGCCAATCAGATACCCTACGGGCTCGGAAAGTGCAACGAAACCATCAAATTTTAGCTAGAAACTGTATTTTTGTCGATTTTTATTGAATTTGAACTATATTTCAACGTTTTTTGATGGTTCTGAGCCACCAAACACACTTAAAGCATGCAGAATCGACTCAGAATAGGAAAAGGAGACGTTTAGGTCAATTTTATGCATTCTGGCGTTCGTAGATACAAGAAAACTGTTAAAATTCTTCAGAAACGTCACTTTTGAAGTGTTTTCTTGTACTTTTAAGCCAATCAGATACCCTACGGGCTCGGAAAGTGCAACGAAACCATCAAATTTTAGCTAGAAACTGTATTTTTGTCGATTTTTATTGAATTTGAACTATATTTCAACGTTTTTTGATGGTTCTGAGCCACCAAACACACTTAAAGCATGCAGAATCGACTCAGAATAGGAAAAGGAGACGTTTAGGTCAATTTTATGCATTCTGGCGTTCGTAGATACAAGAAAACTGTTAAAATTCTTCAGAAACGTCACTTTTGAAGTGTTTTCTTGTACTTTTAAGCCAATCAGATACCCAACGGGCTCGGAAAGTGCAACGAAACCATGAAATTTTAGCTAGAAACTGTATTTTTGTCGATTTTTATTGAATTTGAAATATATTTCAACGTTTTTTGATGGTTCTGAGCCACCAAACACACTTAAAGCATGCAGAATCGACTCAGAATAGGAAAAGGAGATGTTTAGGTCAATTTTATGCATTCTGGCGTTCGTAGATACAAGAAAACTGTTAAAATTCTTCAGAAACGTCACTTTTGAAGTGTTTTCTTGTACTTTTAAGCCAATCAGATACCCTACGGGCTCGGAAAGTGCAACGAAACCATCAAATTTTAGCTAGAAACTGTATTTTTGTTGATTTTTATTGAATTTCAACTATATTTCAACGTTTTTTGATGGTTCTGAGCCACCAAACACACTTAAAGCATGCAGAATCCACTCATAATAGGAAAAGGAGACGTTTAGGTCAATTTTATGCATTCTGGCGTTCGTAGATACAAGAAAACTGTTAAAATTCTTCAGAAACGTCACTTTTGAAGTGTTTTCTTGTACTTTTAAGCCAATCAGATACCCTAAGGGCTCGGAAAGTGCAACGAAACCATCAAATTTTAGCTAGAAACTGTATTTTTGTCGATTTTTATTGAATTTGAACTATATTTCAACGTTTTTTGACGGTTCTGAGCCACCAAACACACTTAAAGCATGCAGAATCGACTCAGAATAGGAAAAGGAGACGTTTAGGTCAATTTTATGCAGTCTGGCGTTCGTAGATTCAAGAAAACTGTTAAAATTCTTCAGAAACGTCACTTTTGAAGTGTTTTCTTGTACTTTTAAGCCAATCAGATACCCTACGGGCTCGGAAAGTGCAACGAAACCATCAAATTTTAGCTAGAAACTGTATTTTTGTCGATTTTTATTGAATTTGAACTATATTTCAACGTTTTTTGATGGTTCTGAGCCACCAAACACACTTAAAGCATGCAGAATCGACTCAGAATAGGAAAAGGAGACGTTTAGGTCAATTTTATGCATTCTGGCGTTCGTAGATACAAGAAAACTGTTAAAATTCTTCAGAAACGTCACTTTTGAAGTGTTTTCTTGTACTTTTAAGCCAATCAGATACCCTACGGGCTCGGAAAGTGCAACGAAACCATCAAATTTTAGCTAGAAACTGTATTTTTGTCGATTTTTATTGAATTTGAACTATATTTCAACGTTTTTTGATGGTTCTGAGCCACCAAACACACTTAAAGCATGCAGAATCGACTCAGAATAGGAAAAGGAGACGTTTAGGTCAATTTTATGCATTCTGGCGTTCGTAGATACAAGAAAACTGTTAAAATTCTTCAGAAACGTCACTTTTGAAGTGTTTTCTTGTACTTTTAAGCCAATCAGATACCCTACGGGCTCGGAAAGTGCAACGAAACCATCAAATTTTAGCTAGAAACTGTATTTTTGTCGATTTTTATTGAATTTGAACTATATTTCAACGTTTTTTGATGGTTCTGAGCCACCAAACACACTTAAAGCATGCAGAATCGACTCAGAATAGGAAAAGGAGACGTTTAGGTCAATTTTATGCATTCTGGCGTTCGTAGATACAAGAAAACTGTTAAAATTCTTCAGAAACGTCACTTTTGAAGTGTTTTCTTGTACTTTTAAGCCAATCAGATACCCTACGGGCTCGGAAAGTGCAACGAAACCATCAAATTTTAGCTAGAAACTGTATTTTTGTCGATTTTTATTGAATTTGAACTATATTTCAACGTTTTTTGATGGTTCTGAGCCACCAAACACACTTAAAGCATGCAGAATCGACTCAGAATAGGAAAAGGAGACGTTTAGGTCAATTTTGTGCATTCTGGCTTTCGTAGATACAAGAAAACTGTTAAAATTCTTCAGAAACGTCACTTTTGAAGTGTTTTCTTGTACTTTTAAGCCAATCAGATACCCTACGGGCTCGGAAAGTGCAACGAAACCATCAAATTTTAGCTAGAAACTGTATTTTTGTCGATTTTTATTGAATTTGAACTATATTTCAACGTTTTTTGATGGTTCTGAGCCACCAAACACACTTAAAGCATGCAGAATCGACTCAGAATAGGAAAAGGAGACGTTTAGGTCAATTTTGTGCATTCTGGCGTTCGTAGATACAAGAAAACTGTTAAAATTCTTCAGAAACGTCACTTTTGAAGTGTTTTCTTGTACTTTTAAGCCAATCAGATACCCTACGGGCTCGGAAAGTGCAACGAAACCATCAAATTTTAGCTAGAAACTGTATTTTTGTCGATTTTTATTGAATTTGAACTATATTTCAACGTTTTTTGATGGTTCTGAGCCACCAAACACACTTAAAGCATGCAGAATCGACTCAGAATAGGAAAAGGAGACGTTTAGGTCAATTTTATGCATTCTGGCGTTCGTAGATACAAGAAAACTGTTAAAATTCTTCAGAAACGTCACTTTTGAAGTGTTTTCTTGTACTTTTAAGCCAATCAGATATCCTACGGGCTCAGAAAGTGCAACGAAACCATCAAATTTTGGCTAGAAACTGTATTTTTGTCGATTTTTATTGAATTTTAACTATATTTCAACGTTTTTTGATGGTTCTGAGCCACCAAACACACTTAAAGCATGCAGAATCGACTCAGAATAGGAAAAGGAGACGTTTAGGTCAAATTTATGCATTCTGGCGTTCGTAGATACAAGAAAACTGTTAAAATTCTTCAGAAACGTCACTTTTGAAGTGTTTTCTTGTACTTTTAAGCCAATCAGATACCCTACGGGCTCGGAAAGTGCAACGAAACCATCAAATTTTAGCTAGAAACTGTATTTTTGTCGATTTTTATTGAATTTGAACTATATTTCAACGTTTTTTGATGGTTCTGAGCCACCAAACACACTTAAAGCATGCAGAATCGACTCAGAATAGGAAAAGGAGACGTTTAGGTCAATTTTATGCATTCTGGCGTTCGTAGATACAAGAAAACTGTTAAAATTCTTCAGAAACGTCACTTTTGAAGTGTTTTCTTGTACTTTTAAGCCAATCAGATACCCTACGGGCTCGGAAAGTGCAACGAAACCATCAAATTTTAGCTAGAAACTGTATTTTTGTCGATTTTTATTGAATTTGAACTATATTTCAACGTTTTTTGATGGTTCTGAGCCACCAAACACACTTAAAGCATGCAGAATCGACTCAGAATAGGAAAAGGAGACGTTTAGGTCAATTTTATGCATTCTGGCTTTCGTAGATACAAGAAAACTGTTAAAATTCTTCAGAAACGTCACTTTTGAAGTGTTTTCTTGTACTTTTAAGCCAATCAGATACCCTACGGGCTCGGAAAGTGCAACGAAACCATCAAATTTTAGCTAGAAACTGTATTTTTGTCGATTTTTATTGAATTTGAACA
>NW_026972774.1:0-57984 GCF_036711695.1 Zophobas morio | reverse complement strand
ACGCCAGAATGCATAAAATTGACCTAAACGTCTCCTTTTCCTATTCTGAGTCGATTCTGCATGCTTTAAGTGTGTTTGGTGGCTCAGAACCATCAAAAAACGTTGAAATATAGTTCAAATTCAATAAAAATCGACAAAAATACAGTTTCTAGCTAAAATTTGATGGTTTCGTTGCACTTTCCGAGCCCGTAGGGTATCTGATTGGCTGAAAAGTACAAGAAAACACTTCAAAAGTGACGTTTCTGAAGAATTTTAACAGTTTTTTTGTATCTACGAACGCCAGAATGCATAAAATTGACCTAAACGTCTCCTTTTCCTATTCTGAGTCGATTCTGCATGCTTTAAGTGTGTTTGGTGGCTCAGAACCATCAAAAAACGTTGAAATATAGTTCAAATTCAATAAAAATCGACAAAAATACAGTTTCTAGCTAAAATTTGATGGTTTCGTTGCACTTTCCGAGCCCGTTGGGTATCTGATTGGCTTAAAAGTACAAGAAAACACTTCAAAAGTGACGTTTCTGAAGAATTTTAACAGTTTTCTTGTGTCTACGAACGCCAGAATGCATAAAATTGACCTAAACGTCTCCTTTTCCTATTCTGAGTCGATTCTGCATGCTTTAAGTGTGTTTGGTGGCTCAGAACCATCAAAAAACGTTGAAATATAGTTCAAATTCAATAAAAATCGACAAAAATACAGTTTCTAGCTAAAATTTGATGGTTTCGTTGCACTTTCCGAGCCCGTAAGGTATCGGATTGGCTTAAAAGTACAAGAAAACACTTCAAAAGTGACGTTTCTGAAGAATTTTAACAGTTTTCTTGTTTCTACGAACGCCAGAATGCATAAAATTGATCTAAACGTCTCCTTTTCCTATTCTGAGTCGATTCTGCATGCTTTAAGTGTGTTTGGTGGCTCAGAACCATCAAAAAACTTTGAAATATAGTTCAAATTCAATAAAAATCGACAAAAATACAGTTTCTAGCTAAAATTTGATGGTTTCGTTGCACTTTCCGAGCCCGTAGGGTATCTGATTGGCTTAAAAGTACAAGAAAACACTTCAAAAGTGACGTTTCTGAAGAATTTTAACAGTTTTCTTGTATCTACGAACGCCAGAATGCATAAAATTGACCTAAACGTCTCCTTTTCCTATTCTGAGTCGATTCTGCATGCTTTAAGTGTGTTTGGTGGCTCAGAACCATCAAAAAACGTTGAAATATAGTTCAAATTCAATAAAAATCGACAAAAAATACAGTTTCTAGCTAAAATTTGATGGTTTCGTTGCACTTTCCGAGCCCGTAGGGTATCTGATTGGCTTAAAAGTATAAGAAAACATTTCAAAAGTGACGTTTCTGAAGAATTTTAACAGTTTTCTTGTATCTACGAACGCCAGAATGCATAAAATTGACCTAAACGTCTCCTTTTCCTATTCTGAGTCGATTCTGCATGCTTTAAGTGTGTTTGGTGGCTCAGAACCATCAAAAAACGTTGAAATATAGTTCAAATTCAATAAAAATCGACAAAAATACAGTTTCTAGCTAAAATTTGATGGTTTCGTTGCACTTTCCGAGCCCGTTGGGTATCTGATTGGCTTAAAAGTACAAGAAAACACTTCAAAAGTGACGTTTCTGAAGAATTTTAACAGTTTTCTTGTATCTACGAACGCCAGAATGCATAAAATTGACCTAAACGTCTCCTTTTCCTATTCTGAGTCGATTCTGCATGCTTTCAGTGTGTTTGGTGGCTCAGAACCATCAAAAAACGTTGAAATATAGTTCAAATTCAATAAAAATCGACAAAAATACAGTTTCTAGCTAAAATTTGATGGTTTCGTTGCACTTTCCGAGCCCGTAGGGTATCTGATTGGCTTAAAAGTACAAGAAAACACTTCAAAAGTGACGTTTCTGAAGAATTTTAACAGTTTTCTTGTATCTACGAACGCCAGAATGCATAAAATTGACCTAAACGTCTCCTTTTCCTATTCTGAGTCGATTCTGCATGCTTTAAGTGTGTTTGGTGGCTCAGAACCATCAAAAAACGTTGAAATATAGTTCAAATTCAATAAAAATCGACAAAAATACAGTTTCTAGCTAAAATTTGATGGTTTCGTTGCACTTTCCGAGCCCGTAGGGTATCTGATTGGCTTAAAGTACAAGAAAACACTTCAAAAGTGACGTTTCTGAAGAATTTTAACAGTTTTCTTGTATCTACGAACGCCAGAATGCATAAAATTGACCTAAACATCTCCTTTTCCTATTCTGAGTCGATTCTGCATGCTTTAAGTGTGTTTGGTGGCTCAGAACCATCAAAAAACGTTGAAATATCGTTCAAATTCAATAAAAATCGACAAAAATACAGTTTCTAGCTAAAATTTGATGGTTTCGTTGCACTTTCCGAGCCCGTAGGGTATCTGATTGGCTTAAAAGTACAAGAAAACACTTCAAAAGTGACGTTTCTGAAGAATTTTAACAGTTTTCTTGTATCTACGAACGCCAGAATGCATAAAATTGACCTAAACGTCTCCTTTTCCTATTCTGAGTCGATTCTGCATGCTTTAAGTGTGTTTGGTGGCTCAGAACCATCAAAAAACGTTGAAATATAGTTCAAATTCAATAAAAATCGACAAAAATACAGTTTCTAGCTAAAATTTGATGGTTTCGTTGCACTTTCCGAGCCCGTAGGGTATCTGATTGGCTTAAAAGTACAAGAAAACACTTCAAAAGTGACGTTTCTGAAGAATTTTAACAGTTTTCTTGTATCTACGAACGGCAGAATGCATAAAATTGACCTAAACGTCTCCTTTTCCTATTCTGAGTCGATTCTGCATGCTTTAAGTGTGTTTGGTGGCTCAGAACCATCAAAAAACGTTGAAATATAGTTCAAATTCAATAAAAATCCACAAAAATACAGTTTCTAGCTAAAATTTGATGGTTTCGTTGCACTTTCCGAGCCCGTAGGGTATCTGATTGGCTTAAAAGTACAAGAAAACACTTCAAAAGTGACGTTTCTGAAGAATTTTAACAGTTTTCTTGTATCTACGAACGCCAGAATGCATAAAATTGACCTAAACGTCTCCTTTTCCTATTCTGAGTCGATTCTGCATGCTTTAAGTGTGTTTGGTGGCTCAGAACCATCAAAAAACGTTGAAATATAGTTCAAATTCAATAAAAATCGACAAAAATACAGTTTCTAGCTAAAATTTGATGGTTTCGTTGCACTTTCCGAGCCCGTAGGGTATCTGATTGGCTTAAAAGTACAAGAAAACACTTCATAAGTGACGTTTCTGAAGAATTTTAACAGTTTTCTTGTATCTACGAACGCCAGAATGCATAAAATTGACCTAAACGTCTCCTTTTCCTATTCTGAGACGATTCTGCATGCTTTAAGTGTTTTTGGTGGCTCAGAACCATCAAAAAACGTTGAAATATAGTTCAAATTCAATAAAAATCGACAAAAATACAGTTTCTAGCTAAAATTTGATGATTTCGTTGCACTTTCCGAGCCCGTAGGGTATCTGATTGGCTTAAAAGTACAAGAAAACACTTCAGAAGTGACGTTTCTGAAGAATTTTAACAGTTTTCTTGTATCTACGAACGCCAGAATGCATAAAATTGACCTAAACGTCTCCTTTTCCTATTCTGAGTCGATTCTGCATGCTTTAAGTGTGTTTGGTGGCTCAGAACCATCAAAAAACGTTGAAATATAGTTCAAATTCAATAAAAATCGACAAAAATACAGTTTCTAGCTAAAATTTGATGGTTTCGTTGCACTTTCCGAGCCCGTAGGGTATCTGATTGGCTTAAAAGTACAAGAAAACACTTCAAAAGTGACGTTTCTGAAGAATTTTAACAGTTTTCTTGTATCTACGAACGCCAGAATGCATAAAATTGACCTAAACGTCTCCTTTTCCTATTCTGAGTCGATTCTGCATGCTTTAAGTGTGTTTGGTGGCTCAGAACCATCAAAAAACGTTGAAATATAGTTCAAATTCAATAAAAATCGACAAAAATACAGTTTCTAGCTAAAATTTGATGGTTTCGTTGCACTTTCCGAGCCCGTAGGGTATCTGATTGGCTGAAAAGTACAAGAAAACACTTCAAAAGTGACGTTTCTGAAGAATTTTAACAGTTTTCTTGTATCTACGAACGCCAGAATGCATAAAATTGACCTAAACGTCTCCTTTTCCTATTCTGAGTCGATTCTGCATGCTTTAAGTGTGTTTGGTGGCTCAGAACCATCAAAAAACGTTGAAATATAGTTCAAATTCAATAAAAATCGACAAAAATACAGTTTCTAGCTAAAATTTGATGGTTTCGTTGCACTTTGCGAGCCCGTTGGGTATCTGATTGGCTTAAAAGTACAAGAAAACACTTCAAAAGTGACGTTTCTGAAGAATTTTAACAGTTTTCTTGTATCTACGAACGCCAGAATGCATAAAATTGACCTAAACGTCTCCTTTTCCTATTCTGAGTCGATTCTGCATGCTTTAAGTGTGTTTGGTGGCTCAGAACCATCAAAAAACGTTGAAATATAGTTCAAATTCAATAAAAATCGACAAAAATACAGTTTCTAGCTAAAATTTGATGGTTTCGTTGCACTTTCCGAGCCCGTAGGGTATCTGATTGGCTTAAAAGTACAAGAAAACACTTCAAAAGTGACGTTTTTTGATGGTTCTGAGCCACCAAACACACTTAAAGCATGCAGAATCGACTCAGAATAGGAAAAGGAGACGTTTAGGTCAATTTTATGCATTCTGGCGTTCGTAGATACAAGAAAACTGTTAAAATTCTTCAGAAACGTCACTTTTGAAGTGTTTTCTTGTACTTTTAAGCCAATCAGATACCCTACGGGCTCGGAAAGTGCAACGAAACCATCAAATTTTAGCTAGAAACTGTATTTTTGTCGATTTTTATTGAATTTGAACTATATTTCAACGTTTTTTGATGGTTCTGAGCCACCAAACACACTTAAAGCATGCAGAATCGACTCAGAATAGGAAAAGGAGACGTTTAGGTCAATTTTATGCATTCTGGCGTTCGTAGATACAAGAAAACTGTTAAAATTCTTCAGAAACGTCACTTTTGAAGTGTTTTCTTGTACTTTTAAGCCAATCAGATACCCTACGGGCTCGGAAAGTGCAACGAAACCATCAAATTTTAGCTAGAAACTGTATTTTTGTCGATTTTTATTGAATTTGAACTATATTTCAACGTTTTTTGATGGTTCTGAGCCACCAAACACACTTAAAGCATGCAGAATCGACTCAGAATAGGAAAAGGAGACGTTTAGGTCAATTTTATGCATTCTGGCGTTCGTAGATACAAGAAAACTGTTAAAATTCTTCAGAAACGTCACTTTTGAAGTGTTTTCTTGTACTTTTAAGCCAATCAGATACCCTACGGGCTCGGAAAGTGCAACGAAACCATCAAATTTTAGCTAGAAACTGTATTTTTGTCGATTTTTATTGAATTTGAACTATATTTCAACGTTTTTTGATGGTTCTGAGCCACCAAACACACTTAAAGCATGCAGAATCGACTCAGAATAGGAAAAGGAGACGTTTAGGTCAATTTTATGCATTCTGGCGTTCGTAGATACAAGAAAACTGTTAAAATTCTTCAGAAACGTCACTTTTGAAGTGTTTTCTTGTACTTTTAAGCCAATCAGATACCCTACGGGCTCGGAAAGTGCAACGAAACCATCAAATTTTAGCTAGAAACTGTATTTTTGTCGATTTTTATTGAATTTGAACTATATTTCAACGTTTTTTGATGGTTCTGAGCCACCAAACACACTTAAAGCATGCAGAATCGACTCAGAATAGGAAAAGGAGACGTTTAGGTCAATTTTATGCATTCTGGCGTTCGTAGATACAAGAAAACTGTTAAAATTCTTCAGAAACGTCACTTTTGAAGTGTTTTCTTGTACTTTTAAGCCAATCAGATACCCTACGGGCTCGGAAAGTGCAACGAAACCATCAAATTTTAGCTAGAAACTGTATTTTTGTCGATTTTTATTGAATTTGAACTATATTTCAACGTTTTTTGATGGTTCTGAGCCACCAAACACACTTAAAGCATGCAGAATCGACTCAGAATAGGAAAAGGAGACGTTTAGGTCAATTTTATGCATTCTGGCGTTCGTAGATACAAGAAAACTGTTAAAATTCTTCAGAAACCTCACTTTTGAAGTGTTTTCTTGTACTTTTAAGCCAATCAGATACTCTACGGGCTCGGAAAGTGCAACGAAACCATCAAATTTTAGCTAGAAACTGTATTTTTGTCGATTTTTATTGAATTTGAACTATATTTCAACGTTTTTTGATGGTTCTGAGCCACCAAACACACTTAAAGCATGCAGAATCGACTCAGAACAGGAAAAGGAGACGTTTAGGTCAATTTTATGCATTCTGGCGTTCGTAGATACAAGAAAACTGTTAAAATTCTTCAGAAACGTCACTTTTGAAGTGTTTTCTTGTACTTTTAAGCCAATCAGATACCCTACGGGCTCGGAAAGTGCAACGAAACCATCAAATTTTAGCTAGAAACTGTATTTTTGTCGATTTTTATTGAATTTGAACTATATTTCAACGTTTTTTGATGGTTCTGAGCCACCAAACACACTTAAAGCATGCAGAATCGACTCAGAATAGGAAAAGGAGACGTCTAGGTCAATTTTATGCATTCTGGCGTTCGTAGATACAAGAAAACTGTTAAAATTCTTCAGAAACGTCACTTTTGAAGTGTTTTCTTGTACTTTTAAGCCAATCAGATACCCTACGGGCTCGGAAAGTGCAACGAAACCATCAAATTTTAGCTAGAAACTGTATTTTTGTCGATTTTTATTGAATTTGAACTATATTTCAACGTTTTTTGATGGTTCTGAGCCACCAAACACACTTAAAGCATGCAGAATCGACTCAGAATAGGAAAAGGAGACGTTTAGGTCAATTTTATGCATTCTGGCGTTCGTAGATACAAGAAAACTGTTAAAATTCTTCAGAAACGTCACTTCTGAAGTGTTTTCTTGTACTTTTAAGCCAATCAGATACCCTACGGGCTCGGAAAGTGCAACGAAATCATCAAATTTTAGCTAGAAACTGTATTTTTGTCGATTTTTATTGAATTTGAACTATATTTCAACGTTTTTTGATGGTTCTGAGCCACCAAACACACTTAAAGCATGCAGAATCGACTCAGAATAGGAAAAGGAGACGTTTAGGTCAATTTTATGCATTCTGGCGTTCGTAGATACAAGAAAACTGTTAAAATTCTTCAGAAACGTCACTTATGAAGTGTTTTCTTGTACTTTTAAGCCAATCAGATACCCTACGGGCTCGGAAAGTGCAACGAAACCATCAAATTTTAGCTAGAAACTGTATTTTTGTTGATTTTTATTGAATTTGAACTATATTTCAACGTTTTTTGATGGTTCTGAGCCACCAAACACACTTAAAGCATGCAGAATCGACTCAGAATAGGAAAAGGAGACGTTTAGGTCAATTTTATGCATTCTGGCGTTCGTAGATACAAGAAAACTGTTAAAATTCTTCAGAAACGTCACTTTTGAAGTGTTTTCTTGTACTTTTAAGCCAATCAGATACCCTACGGGCTCGGAAAGTGCAACGAAACCATCAAATTTTAGCTAGAAACTGTATTTTTGTCGATTTTTATTGAATTTGAACTATATTTCAACGTTTTTTGATGGTTCTGAGCCACCAAACACACTTAAAGCATGCAGAATCGACTCAGAATAGGAAAAGGAGACGTTTAGGTCAATTTTATGCATTCTGGCGTTCGTAGATACAAGAAAACTGTTAAAATTCTTCAGAAACGTCACTTTTGAAGTGTTTTCTTGTACTTTTAAGCCAATCAGATACCCTACGGGCTCGGAAAGTGCAACGAAACCATCAAATTTTAGCTAGAAACTGTATTTTTGTTGATTTTTATTGAATTTAAACTATATTTCAACGTTTTTTGATGGTTCTGAGCCACCAAACACACTTAAAGGATGCAGAATCGACTCAGAATAGGAAAAGGAGACGTTTAGGTCAATTTTATGCATTCTGGCGTTCGTAGATACAAGAAAACTGTTAAAATTCTTCAGAAACGTCACTTTTGAAGTGTTTTCTTGTACTTTTAAGCCAATCAGATACCCTACGGGCTCGGAAAGTGCAACGAAACCATCAAATTTTAGCTAGAAACTGTATTTTTGTCGATTTTTATTGAATTTGAACTATATTTCAACGTTTTTTGATGGTTCTGAGCCACCAAACACACTTAAAGCATGCAGAATCGACTCAGAATAGGAAAAGGAGACGTTTAGATCAATTTTATGCATTCTGGCGTTCGTAGATACAAGAAAACTGTTAAAATTCTTCAGAAACGTCACTTTTGAAGTGTTTTCTTGTACTTTTAAGCCAATCAGATACCCTACGGGCTCGGAAAGAGCAACGAAACCATCAAATTTTAGCTAGAAACTGTATTTTTGTCGATTTTTATTGAATTTGAACTATATTTCAACGTTTTTTGATGGTTCTGAGCCACCAAACACACTTAAAGCATGCAGAATCGACTCAGAATAGGAAAAGGAGACGTCTAGGTCAATTTTATGCATTCTGGCGTTCGTAGATACAAGAAAACTGTTAAAATTCTTCAGAAACGTCACTTTTGAAGTGTTTTCTTGTACTTTTAAGCCAATCAGATACCCTACGGGCTCGGAAAGTGCAACGAAACCATCAAATTTTAGCTAGAAACTGTATTTTTGTCGATTTTTATTGAATTTGAACTATATTTCAACGTTTTTTGATGGTTCTGAGCCACCAAACACACTTAAAGCATGCAGAATCGACTCAGAATAGGAAAAGGAGACGTTTAGGTCAATTTTATGCATTCTGGCGTTCGTAGATACAAGAAAACTGTTAAAATTCTTCAGAAACGTCACTTTTGAAGTGTTTTCTTGTACTTTTAAGCCAATCAGATACCCTACGGGCTCGGAAAGTGCAACGAAACCATCAAATTTTAGCTAGAAACTGTATTTTTGTCGATTTTTATTGAATTTGAACTATATTTCAACGTTTTTTGATGGTTCTGAGCCACCAAACATACTTAAAGCATGCAGAATCGACTCAGAATAGGAAAAGGAGACGTTTAGGTCAATTTTATGCATTCTGGCGTTCGTAGATACAAGAAAACTGTTAAAATTCTTCAGAAACGTCACTTTTGAAGTGTTTTCTTGTACTTTTAAGCCAATCAGATACCCTACGGGCTCGGAAAGTGCAACGAAACCATCAAATTTTAGCTAGAAACTGTATTTTTGTCGATTTTTATTGAATTTGAACTATATTTCAACGTTTTTTGATGGTTCTGAGCCACCAAACACACTTAAAGCATGCAGAATCGACTCAGAATAGGAAAAGGAGACGTTTAGGTCAATTTTATGCATTCTGGCGTTCGTAGATACAAGAAAACTGTTAAAATTCTTCAGAAACGTCACTTTTGAAGTGTTTTCTTGTACTTTTAAGCCAATCAGATACCCTACGGGCTCGGAAAGTGCAACGAAACCATCAAATTTTAGCTAGAAACTGTATTTTTGTCGATTTTTATTGAATTTGAACTATATTTCAACGTTTTTTGATGGTTCTGAGCCACCAAACACACTTAAAGCATGCAGAATCGACTCAGAATAGGAAAAGGAGACGTTTAGGTCAATTTTATGCATTCTGGCGTTCGTAGATACAAGAAAACTGTTAAAATTCTTCAGAAACGTCACTTTTGAAGTGTTTTCTTGTCCTTTTAAGCCAATCAGATACCCTACGGGCTCGGAAAGTGCAACGAAACCATCAAATTTTAGCTAGAAACTGTATTTTTGTCGATTTTTATTGAATTTGAACTATATTTCAACGTTTTTTGATGGTTCTGAGCCACCAAACACACTTAAAGCATGCAGAATCGACTCAGAATAGGAAAAGGAGACGTTTAGGTCAATTTTATGCATTCTGGCGTTCGTAGATACAAGAAAACTGTTAAAATTCTTCAGAAACGTCACTTTTGAAGTGTTTTCTTGTACTTTTAAGCCAATCAGATACCCTACGGGCTCGGAAAGTGCAACGAAACCATCAAATTTTAGCTAGAAACTGTATTTTTGTCGATTTTTAGTGAATTTGAACTATTTTTCAACGTTTTTTGATGGTTCTGAGCCACCAAACACACTTAAAGCATGCAGAATCGACTCAGAATAGGAAAAGGAGACGTTTAGGTCAATTTTATGCATTCTGGCGTTCGTAGATACAAGAAAACTGTTAAAATTCTTCAGAAACGTCACTTTTGAAGTGTTTTCTTGTACTTTTAAGCCAATCAGATACCCTACGGGCTCGGAAAGTGCAACGAAACCATCAAATTTTAGCTAGAAACTGTATTTTTGTCGATTTTTATTGAATTTGAACTATATTTCAACGTTTTTTGATGGTTCTGAGCCACCAAACACACTTAAAGCATGCAGAATCGACTCAGAATAGGAAAAGGAGACGTTTAGGTCAATTTTATGCATTCTGGCGTTCGTAGATACAAGAAAACTGTTAAAATTCTTCAGAAACGTCACTTTTGAAGTGTTTTCTTGTACTTTTAAGCCAATCAGATAACCTACGGGCTCGGAAAGTGCAACGAAACCATCAAATTTTAGCTAGAAACTGTATTTTTGTCGATTTTTATTGAATTTGAACTATATTTCAACGTTTTTTGATGGTTCTGAGCCACCAAACACACTTAAAGCATGCAGAATCGACTCAGAATAGGAAAAGGAGAAGTTTAGGTCAATTTTATGCATTCTGGCGTTCGTAGATACAAGAAAACTGTTAAAATTCTTCAGAAACGTCACTTTTGAAGTGTTTTCTTGTACTTTTAAGCCAATCAGATACCCTACGGGCTCGGAAAGTGCAACGAAACCATCAAATTTTAGCTAGAAACTGTATTTTTGTCGATTTTTATTGAATTTGAACTATATTTCAACGTTTTTTGATGGTTCTGAGCCACCAAACACACTTAAAGCATGCAGAATCGACTCAGAATAGGAAAAGGAGACGTTTAGGTCAATTTTATGCATTCTGGCGTTCGTAGATACAAGAAAACTGTTAAAATTCTTCAGAAACGTCACTTTTGAAGTGTTTTCTTGTACTTTTAAGCCAATCAGATACCCAACGGGCTCGGAAAGTGCAACGAAACCATCAAATTTTAGCTAGAAACTGTATTTTTGTCGATTTTTATTGAATTTGAACTATATTTCAACGTTTTTTGATGGTTCTGAGCCACCAAACACACTTAAAGCATGCAGAATCGACTCAGAATAGGAAAAGGAGACGTTTAGGTCAATTTTATGCATTCTGGCGTTCGTAGATACAAGAAAACTGTTAAAATTCTTCAGGAACGTCACTTTTGAAGTGTTTTCTTGTACTTTTAAGCCAATCAGATACCCTACGGGCTCGGAAAGTGCAACGAAACCATCAAATTTTAGCTAGAAACTGTATTTTTGTCGATTTTTATTGAATTTGAACTATATTTCAACGTTTTTTGATGGTTCTGAGCCACCAAACACACTTAAAGCATGCAGAATCGACTCAGAATAGGAAAAGGAGACGTTTAGGTCAATTTTATGCATTCTGGCGTTCGTAGATACAAGAAAACTGTTAAAATTCTTCAGAAACGTCACTTTTGAAGTGTTTTCTTGTACTTTTAAGCCAATCAGATAACCTACGGGCTCGGAAAGTGCAACGAAACCATCAAATTTTAGCTAGAAACTGTATTTTTGTCGATTTTTATTGAATTTGAACTATATTTCAACGTTTTTTGATGGTTCTGAGCCACCAAACACACTTAAAGCATGCAGAATCGACTCAGAATAGGAAAAGGAGACGTTTAGGTCAATTTTATGCATTCTGGCGTTCGTAGATACAAGAAAACTGTTAAAATTCTTCAGAAACGTCACTTTTGAAGTGTTTTCTTGTACTTTTAAGCCAATCAGATACCCTACGGGCTCGGAAAGTGCAACGAAACCATCAAATTTTAGTTAGAAACTGTATTTTTGTCGATTTTTATTGAATTTGAACTATATTTCAACGTTTTTTGATGGTTCTGAGCCACCAAACACACTTAAAGCATGCAGAATCGACTCAGAATAGGAAAAGGAGACGTTTAGGTCAATTTTATGCATTCTGACGTTCGTAGATACAAGAAAACTGTTAAAATTCTTCAGAAACGTCACTTTTGAAGTGTTTTCTTGTACTTTTAAGCCAATCAGATACCCTACGGGCTCGGAAAGTGCAACGAAACCATCAAATTTTAGCTAGAAACTGTATTTTTGTCGATTTTTATTGAATTTGAACTATATTTCAACGTTTTTTGATGGTTCTGAGCCACCAAACACACTTAAAGCATGCAGAATCGACTCAGAATTGGAAAAGGAGACGTTTAGGTCAATTTTATGCATTCTGGCGTTCGTAGATACAAGAAAACTGTTAAAATTCTTCAGAAACGTCACTTTTGAAGTGTTTTCTTGTACTTTTAAGCCAATCAGATACCCTACGGGCTCGGAAAGTGTAACGAAACCATCAAATTTTAGCTAGAAACTGTATTTTTGTCGATTTTTATTGAATTTGAACTATATTTCAACGTTTTTTGAAGGTTCTGAGCCACCAGACACACTTAAAGCATGCAGAATCGACTCAGAATAGGAAAAGGAGACGTTTAGGTCAATTTTATGCATTCTGGCGTTCGTAGATACAAGAAAACTGTTAAAATTCTTCAGAAACGTCACTTTTGAAGTGTTTTCTTGTACTTTTAAGCCAATCAGATACCCTACGGGCTCGGAAAGTGCAACGAAACCATCAAATTTTAGCTAGAAACTGTATTTTTGTCGATTTTTATTGAATTTGAACTATATTTCAACGTTTTTTTGATGGTTCTGAGCCACCAAACACACTTAAAGCATGCAGAATCGACTCAGAATAGGAAAAGGAGACGTTTAGGTCAATTTTATGCATTCTGGCGTTCGTAGATACAAGAAAACTGTTAAAATTCTTCAGAAACGTCACTTTTGAAGTGTTTTCTTGTACTTTTAAGCCAATCAGATACCCTACGGGCTCGGAAAGTGCAACGAAACCATCAAATTTTAGCTAGAAACTGTATTTTTGTCGATTTTTATTGAATTTGAACTATATTTCAACGTTTTTTGATGGTTCTGAGCCACCAAACACACTTAAAGCATGCAGAATCGACTCAGAATAGGAAAAGGAGACGTTTAGGTCAATTTTATGCATTCTGGCGTTCGTAGATACAAGAAAACTGTTAAAATTCTTCAGAAACGTCACTTTTGAAGTGTTTTCTTGTACTTTTAAGCCAATCAGATACCCTACGGGCTCGGAAAGTGCAACGAAACCATCAAATTTTAGCTAGAAACTGTATTTTTGTCGATTTTTATTGAATTTGAACTATATTTCAACGTTTTTTGATGGTTCTGAGCCACCAAACACACTTAAAGCATGCAGAATCGACTCAGAATAGGAAAAGGAGACGTTTAGGTCAATTTTATGCATTCTGGCGTTCGTAGATACAAGAAAACTGTTAAAATTCTTCAGAAACGTCACTTTTGAAGTGTTTTCTTGTACTTTTAAGCCAATCAGATACCCTTCGGGCTCGGAAAGTGCAACGAAACCATCAAATTTTAGCTAGAAACTGTATTTTTGTCGATTTTTATTGAATTCGAACTATATTTCAACGTTTTTTGATGGTTCTGAGCCACCAAACACACTTAAAGCATGCAGAATCGACTCAGAATAGGAAAAGGAGACGTTTAGGTCAATTTTATGCATTCTGGCGTTCGTAGATACAAGAAAACTGTTAAAATTCTTCAGAAACGTCACTTTTGAAGTGTTTTCTTGTACTTTTAAGCCAATCAGATACCCTACGGGCTCGGAAAGTGCAACGAAACCATCAAATTTTAGCTAGAAACTGTATTTTTGTCGATTATTATTGAATTTGAACTATATTTCAACGTTTTTTGATGGTTCTGAGCCACCAAACACACTTAAAGCATGCAGAATCGACTCAGAATAGGAAAAGGAGACGTTTAGGTCAATTTTATGCATTCTGGCGTTCGTAGATACAAGAAAACTGTTAAAATTCTTCAGAAACGTCACTTTTGAAGTGTTTTCTTGTACTTTTAAGCCAATCAGATACCCTACGGGCTCGGAAAGTGCAACGAAACCATCAAATTTTAGCTAGAAACTGTATTTTTGTCGATTTTTATTGAATTTGAACAATATTTCAACGTTTTTTGATGGTTCTGAGCCACCAAACACACTTAAAGCTTGCAGAATCGACTCAGAATAGGAAAAGGAGACGTTTAGGTCAATTTTATGCATTCTGGCGTTCGTAGATACAAGAAAACTGTTAAAATTCTTCAGAAACGTCACTTTTGAAGTGTTTTCTTGTACTTTTAAGCCAATCAGATACCCTACGGGCTCGGAAAGTGCAACGAAACCATCAAATTTTAGCTAGAAACTGTATTTTTGTCGATTTTTATTGAATTTGAACTATGTTTCAACGTTTTTTGATGGTTCTGAGCCACCAAACACACTTAAAGCATGCAGAATCGACTCAGAATAGGAAAAGGAGACGTTTAGGTCAATTTTATGCATTCTGGCGTTCGTAGATACAAGAAAACTGTTAAAATTCTTCAGAAACGTCACTTTTGAAGTGTTTTCTTGTACTTTTAAGCCAATCAGATACCCTACGGGCTCGGAAAGTGCAACGAAACCATCAAATTTTAGCTAGAAACTGTATTTTTGTCGATTTTTATTGAATTTGAACTATATTTCAACGTTTTTTGATGGTTCTGAGCCACCAAACACAATTAAAGCATGCAGAATCGACTCAGAATAGGAAAAGGAGACGTTTAGGTCAATTTTATGCATTCTGGCGTTCGTTGATACAAGAAAACTGTTAAAATTCTTCAGAAACGTCACTTTTGAAGTGTTTTCTTGTACTTTTAAGCCAATCAGATACCCAATGGGCTCGGAAAGTGCAACGAAACCATCAAATTTTAGCTAGAAACTGTATTTTTGTCGATTTTTATTGAATTTGAACTATATTTCAACGTTTTTTGATGGTTCTGAGCCACCAAACACACTTAAAGCATGCAGAATCGACTCAGAATAGGAAAAGGAGACGTTTAGGTCAATTTTATGCATTCTGGCGTTCGTAGATACAAGAAAACTGTTAAAATTCTTCAGAAACGTCACTTTTGAAGTGTTTTCTTGTACTTTTAAGCCAATCAGATACCCTACGGGCTCGGAAAGTGCAACGAAACCATCAAATTTTAGCTAGAAACTGTATTTTTGTCGATTTTTATTGAATTTGCACTATTTTTCAACGTTTTTTGATGGTTCTGAGCCACCGAACACACTTAAAGCATGCAGAATCGACTCAGAAAAGGAAAAGGAGACGTTTAGGTCAATTTTATGCATTCTGGCGTTCGTAGATACAAGAAAACTGTTAAAATTCTTCAGAAACGTCACTTTTGAAGTGTTTTCTTGTACTTTTAAGCCAATCAGATACCCTACGGGCTCGGAAAGTGCAACGAAACCATCAAATTTTAGCTAGAAACTGTATTTTTGTCGATTTTTATTGAATTTGAACTATATTTCAACGTTTTTTGATGGTTCTGAGCCACCAAACACACTTAAAGCATGCAGAATCGACTCAGAATAGGAAAAGGAGACGTTTAGGTCAATTTTATGCATTCTGGCGTTCGTAGATACAAGAAAACTGTTAAAATTCTTCAGAAACGTCACTTTTGAAGTGTTTTCTTGTACTTTTAAGCCAATCAGATACCCTACGGGCTCGGAAAGTGCAACGAAACCATCAAATTTTAGCTAGAAACTGTATTTTTGTCGATTTTTATTGAATTTGAACTATATTTCAACGTTTTTTGATGGTTCTGAGCCACCAAACACACTTAAAGCATGCAGAATCGACTCAGAATAGGAAAAGGAGACGTTTAGGTCAATTTTATGCATTCTGGCGTTCGTAGATACAAGAAAACTGTTAAAATTCTTCAGAAACGTCACTTTTGAAGTGTTTTCTTGTACTTTTAAGCCAATCAGATACCTTACGGGCTCGGAAAGTGCAACGAAACCATCAAATTTTAGCTAGAAACTGTATTTTTGTCGATTTTTATTGAATTTGAACTATATTTCAACGTTTTTTGATGGTTCTGAGCCACCAAACACACTTAAAGCATGCAGAATCGACTGACTCAGAATAGGAAAAGGAGACGTTTAGGTCAATTTTATGCATTCTGGCGTTCGTAGATACAAGAAAACTGTTAAAATTCTTCAGAAACGTCACTTTTGAAGTGTTTTCTTGTACTTTTAAGCCAATCAGATACCCTACGGGCTCGGAAAGTGCAACGAAACCATCAAATTTTAGCTAGAAACTGTATTTTTGTCGATTTTTATTGAATTTGAACTATATTTCAACGTTTTTTGATGGTTCTGAGCCACCAAACACACTTAAAGCATGCAGAGTCGACTCAGAATAGGAAAAGGAGACGTTTAGGTCAATTTTATGCATTCTGGCGTTCGTAGATACAAGAAAACTGTTAAAATTCTTCAGAAATGTCACTTTTGAAGTGTTTTCTTGTACTTTTAAGCCAATCAGATACCCTACGGGCTCGGAAAGTGCAACGAAACCATCAAATTTTAGCTAGAAACTGTATTTTTGTCGATTTTTATTGAATTTGAACTATATTTCAACGTTTTTTGATGGTTCTGAGCCACCAAACACACTTAAAGCATGCAGAATCGACTCAGAATAGGAAAAGGATTCGTTTAGGTCAATTTTATGCATTCTGGCGTTCGTAGATACAAGGAAACTGTTAAAATTCTTCAGAAACGTCACTTTTGAAGTGTTTTCTTGTACTTTTAAGCCAATCAGATACCCTACGGGCTCGGAAAGTGCAACGAAACCATCAAATTTTAGCTAGAAACTGTATTTTTGTCGATTTTTATTGAATTTGAACTATATTTCAACGTTTTTTGATGGTTCTGAGCCACCAAACACACTTAAAGCATGCAGAATCGACTCAGAATAGGAAAAGGAGACGTTTAGGTCAATTTTATGCATTCTGGCGTTCGTAGATACAAGAAAACTGTTAAAATTCTTCAGAAACGTCACTTTTGAAGTGTTTTCTTGTACTTTTAAGCCAATCAGATACCCTACGGGCTCGGAAAGTGCAACGAAACCATCAAATTTTAGCTAGAAACTGTATTTTTGTCGATTTTTATTGAATTTGAACTATATTTCAACGTTTTTTGATGGTTCTGAGCCACCAAACACACTTAAAGCATGCAGAATCGACTCAGAATAGGAAAAGGAGACGTTTAGGTCAATTTTATGCATTCTGGCGTTCGTAGATACAAGAAAACTGTTAAAATTCTTCAGAAACGTCACTTTTGAAGTGTTTTCTTGTACTTTTAAGCCAATCAGATACCCTACGGGCTCGGAAAGTGCAACGAAACCATCAAATTTTAGCTAGAAACTGTATTTTTGTCGATTTTTATTGAATTTGAACTATATTTCAACGTTTTTTGATGGTTCTGAGCCACCAAACACACTTAAAGCATGCAGAATCGACTCAGAATAGGAAAAGGAGACGTTTAGGTCAATTTTATGCATTCTGGCGTTCGTAGATACAAGAAAACTGTTAAAATTCTTCAGAAACGTCACTTTTGAAGTGTTTTCTTGTACTTTTAAGCCAATCAGATACCCTACGGGCTCGGAAAGTGCAACGAAACCATCAAATCTTAGCTAGAAACTGTATTTTTGTCGATTTTTATTGAATTTGAACTATATTTCAACGTTTTTTGATGGTTCTGAGCCACCAAACACACTTAAAGCATGCAGAATCGACTCAGAATAGGAAAAGGAGACGTTTAGGTCAATTTTATGCATTCTGGCGTTCGTAGATACAAGAAAACTGTTAAAATTCTTCAGAAACGTCACTTTTGAAGTGTTTTCTTGTACTTTTAAGCCAATCAGATACCCTACGGGCTCGGAAAGTGCAACGAAACCATCAAATTTTAGCTAGAAACTGTATTTTTGTCGATTTTTATTGAATTTGAACTATATTTCAACGTTTTTTGATGGTTCTGAGCCACCAAACACACTTAAAGCATGCAGAATCGACTCAGAATAGGAAAAGGAGACGTTTAGGTCAATTTTATGCATTCTGGCGTTCGTAGATACAAGAAAACTGTTAAAATTCTTCAGAAACGTCACTTTTGAAGTGTTTTCTTGTACTTTTAAGCCAATCAGATACCCTACGGGCTCGGAAAGTGCAACGAAACCATCAAATTTTAGCTAGAAACTGTATTTTTGTCGATTTTTATTGAATTTGAACTATATTTCAACGTTTTTTGATGGTTCTGAGCCACCAAACACACTTAAAGCATGCAGAATCGACTCAGAATAGGAAAAGGAGATGTTTAGGTCAATTTTATGTGTTCTGGCGTTCGTAGATACAAGAAAACTGTTAAAATTCTTCAGAAACGTCACTTTTGAAGTGTTTTCTTGTACTTTTAAGCCAATCAGATACCCTACGGGCTCGGAAAGTGCAACGAAACCATCAAATTTTAGCTAGAAACTGTATTTTTGTCGATTTTTATTGAATTTGAACTATATTTCAACGTTTTTTGATGGTTCTGAGCCACCAAACACACTTAAAGCATGCAGAATCGACTCAGAATAGGAAAAGGAGACGTTTAGGTCAATTTTATGCATTCTGGCGTTCGTAGATACAAGAAAACTGTTAAAATTCTTCAGAAACGTCACTTTTGAAGTGTTTTCTTGTACTTTTAAGCCAATCAGATACCCTACGGGCTCGGAAAGTGCAACAAAACCATCAAATTTTAGCTAGAAACTGTATTTTTGTCGATTTTTATTGAATTTGAACTATATTTCAAAGTTTTTTGATGGTTCTGAGCCACCAAACACACTTAAAGCATGCAGAATCGACTCAGAATAGGAAAAGGAGACGTTTAGGTCAATTTTATGCATTCTGGCGTTCGTAGGTACAAGAAAACTGTTAAAATTCTTCAGAAACGTCACTTTTGAAGTGTTTTCTTGTACTTTTAAGCCAATCAGATACCCTACGGGCTCGGAAAGTGCAACGAAACCATCAAATTTTAGCTAGAAACTGTATTTTTGTCGATTTTTATTGAATTTGAACTATATTTCAACGTTTTTTGATGGTTCTGAGCCACCAAACACACTTAAAGCATGCAGAATCGACTCAGAATAGGAAAAGGAGACGTTTAGGTCAATTTTATGCATTCTGGCGTTCGTAGATACAAGAAAACTGTTAAAATTCTTCAGAAACGTCACTTTTGAAGTGTTTTCTTGTACTTTTAAGCCAATCAGATACCCTACGGGCTCGGAAAGTGCAACGAAACCATCAAATTTTAGCTAGAAACTGTATTTTTGTCGATTTTTATTGAATTTGAACTATATTTCAACGTTTTTTTGATGGTTCTGAGCCACCAAACACACTTAAAGCATGCAGAATCGACTCAGAATAGGAAAAGGAGACGTTTAGGTCAATTTTATGCATTCTGGCGTTCGTAGATACAAGAAAACTGTTAAAATTCTTCAGAAACGTCACTTTTGAAGTGTTTTCTTATACTTTTAAGCCAATCAGATACCCTACGGGCTCGGAAAGTGCAACGAAACCATCAAATTTTAGCTAGAAACTGTATTTTTGTCGATTTTTATTGAATTTGAACTATATTTCAACGTTTTTTGATGGTTCTGAGCCACCAAACACACTTAAAGCATGCAGAATCGACTCAGAATAGGAAAAGGAGACGTTTAGGTCAATTTTATGCATTCTGGCGTTCGTAGATACAAGAAAACTGTTAAAATTCTTCAGAAACGTCACTTTTGAAGTGTTTTCTTATACTTTTAAGCCAATCAGATACCCTACGGGCTCGGAAAGTGCAACGAAACCATCAAATTTTAGCTAGAAACTGTATTTTTGTCGATTTTTATTGAATTTGAACTATATTTCAACGTTTTTTGATGGTTCTGAGCCACCAAACACACTTAAAGCATGCAGAATCGACTCAGAATAGGAAAAGGAGATGTTTAGGTCAATTTTATGCATTCTGGCGTTCGTAGATACAAGAAAACTGTTAAAATTCTTCAGAAACGTCACTTTTGAAGTGTTTTCTTGTACTTTTAAGCCAATCAGATACCCTACGGGCTCGGAAAGTGCAACGAAACCATCAAATTTTAGCTAGAAACTGTATTTTTGTCGATTTTTATTGAATTTGAACTATATTTCAACGTTTTTTGATGGTTCTGAGCCACCAAACACACTTAAAGCATGCAGAATCGACTCAGAATAGGAAAAGGAGACGTTTAGGTCAATTTTATGCATTCTGGCGTTCGTAGATACAAGAAAACTGTTAAAATTCTTCAGAAACGTCACTTTTGAAGTGTTTTCTTGTACTTTTAAGCCAATCAGATACCCTACGGGCTCGGAAAGTGCAACGAAACCATCAAATTTTAGCTAGAAACTGTATTTTTGTCGATTTTTATTGAATTTGAACTATATTTCAACGTTTTTTGATGGTTCTGAGCCACCAAACACACTTAAAGCATGCAGAATCGACTCAGAATAGGAAAAGGAGACGTTTAGGTCAATTTTATGCATTCTGGCGTTCGTAGATACAAGAAAACTGTTAAAATTCTTCAGAAACGTCACTTTTGAAGTGTTTTCTTGTACTTTTAAGCCAATCAGATATCCTACGGGCTCGGAAAGTGCAACGAAACCATCAAATTTTAGCTAGAAACTGTATTTTTGTCGATTTTTATTGAATTTGAACTATATTTCAAAGTTTTTTGATGGTTCTGAGCCACCAAACACACTTAAAGCATGCAGAATCGACTCAGAATAGGAAAAGGAGACGTTTAGGTCAATTTTATGCATTCTGGCGTTCGTAGATACAAGAAAACTGTTAAAATTCTTCAGAAACGTCACTTTTGAAGTGTTTCTTGTACTTTTAAGCCAATCAGATACCCTACGGGCTCGGAAAGTGCAACGAAACCATCAAATTTTAGCTAGAAACTGTATTTTTGTCGATTTTTATTGAATTTGAACTATATTTCAACGTTTTTTGATGGTTCTGAGCCACCAAACACACTTAAAGCATGCAGAATCGACTCAGAATAGGAAAAGGAGACGTTTAGGTCAATTTTATGCATTCTGGCGTTCGTAGATACAAGAAAACTGTTAAAATTCTTCAGAAACGTCACTTTTGAAGTGTTTTCTTATACTTTTAAGCCAATCAGATACCCTACGGGCTCGGAAAGTGCAACGAAACCATCAAATTTTAGCTAGAAACTGTATTTTTGTCGATTTTTATTGAATTTGAACTATATTTCAACGTTTTTTGATGGTTCTGAGCCACCAAACACACTTAAAGCATGCAGAATCGACTCAGAATAGGAAAAGGAGATGTTTAGGTCAATTTTATGCATTCTGGCGTTCCTACATACAAGAAAACTGTTAAAATTCTTCAGAAACGTCACTTTTGAAGTGTTTTCTTGTACTTTTAAACCAATCAGATACCCTACGGGCTCGGAAAGTGCAACGAAACCATCAAATTTTAGCTAGAAACTGTATTTTTGTCGATTTTTATTGAATTTGAACTATATTTCAACGTTTTTTGATGGTTCTGAGCCACCAAACACACTTAAAGCATGCAGAATCGACTCAGAATAGGAAAAGGAGACGTTTAGGTCAATTTTATGCATTCTGGCGTTCGTAGATACAAGAAAACTGTTAAAATTCTTCAGAAACGTCACTTTTGAAGTGTTTTCTTGTACTTTTAAGCCAATCAGATACCCTACGGGCTCGGAAAGTGCAACCAAACCATCAAATTTTAGCTAGAAACTGTATTTTTGTCGATTTTTATTGAATTTGAACTATATTTCAACGTTTTTTGATGGTTCTGAGCCACCAAACACACTTAAAGCATGCAGAATCGACTCAGAATAGGAAAAGGAGACGTTTAGGTCAATTTTATGCATTCTGGCGTTCGTAGATACAAGAAAACTGTTAAAATTCTTCAGAAACGTCACTTTTGAAGTGTTTTCTTGTACTTTTAAGCCAATCAGATACCCTACGGGCTCGGAAAGTGCAACGAAACCATCAAATTTTAGCTAGAAACTGTATTTTTGTCGATTTTTATTGAATTTGAACTATATTTCAACGTTTTTTGATGGTTCTGAGCCACCAAACACACTTAAAGCATGCAGAATCGACTCAGAATAGGAAAAGGAGACGTTTAAGTCAATTTTATGCATTCTGGCGTTCGTAGATACAAGAAAACTGTTAAAATTCTTCAGAAACGTCACTTTTGAAGTGTTTTCTTATACTTTTAAGCCAATCAGATACCCTACGAGCTCGGAAAGTGCAACGAAACCATCAAATTTTAGCTAGAAACTGTATTTTTGTCGATTTTTATTGAATTTGAACTATATTTCAACGTTTTTTGATGGTTCTGAGCCACCAAACACACTTAAAGCATGCAGAATCGACTCAGAATAGGAAAAGGAGACGTTTAGGTCAAATTTATGCATTCTGGCGTTCGTAGATACAAGAAAACTGTTAAAATTCTTCAGAAACGTCACTTTTGAAGTGTTTTCTTGTACTTTTAAGCCAATCAGATACCCTACGGGCTCGGAAAGTGCAACGAAACCATCAAATTTTAGCTAGAAACTGTATTTTTGTCGATTTTTATTGAATTTGAACTATATTTCAACGTTTTTTGATGGTTCTGAGCCACCAAACACACTTAAAGCATGCAGAATCGACTCAGAATAGGAAAAGGAGACGTTTAGGTCAATTTTATGCATTCTGGCGTTCGTAGATACAAGAAAACTGTTAAAATTCTTCAGAAACGTCACTTTTGAAGTGTTTTCTTGTACTTTTAAGCCAATCAGATACCCTACGGGCTCGGAAAGTGCAACGAAACCATCAAATTTTAGCTAGAAACTGTATTTTTGTCGATTTTTATTGAATTTGAACTATATTTCAACGTTTTTTGATGGTTCTGAGCCACCAAACACACTTAAAGCATGCAGAATCGACTCAGAATAGGAAAAGGAGACGTTTAGGTCAATTTTATGCATTCTGGCGTTCGTAGATACAAGAAAACTGTTAAAATTCTTCAGAAACGTCACTTTTGAAGTGTTTTCTTGTACTTTTAAGCCAATCAGATACCCTACGGGCTCGGAAAGTGCAACGAAACCATCAAATTTTAGCTAGAAACTGTATTTTTGTCGATTTTTATTGAATTTGAACTATATTTCAACGTTTTTTGATGGTTCTGAGCCACCAAACACACTTAAAGCATGCAGAATCGACTCAGAATAGGAAAAGGAGACGTTTAGGTCAATTTTATGCTTTCTGGCGTTCGTAGATACAAGAAAACTGTTAAAATTCTTCAGAAACGTCACTTTTGAAGTGTTTTCTTGTACTTTTAAGCCAATCAGATACCCTACGGGCTCGGAAAGTGCAACGAAACCATCAAATTTTAGCTAGAAACTGTATTTTTGTCGATTTTTATTGAATTTGAACTATATTTCAACGTTTTTTGATGGTTCTGAGCCACCAAACACACTTAAAGCATGCAGAATCGACTCAGAATAGGAAAAGGAGATGTTTAGGTCAATTTTATGCATTCTGGCGTTCGTAGATACAAGAAAACTGTTAAAATTCTTCAGAAACGTCACTTTTGAAGTGTTTTCTTGTACTTTTAAGCCAATCAGATACCCTACGGGCTCGGAAAGTGCAACGAAACCATCAAATTTTAGCTGGAAACTCTATTTTTGTCGAATTTTATTGAATTTGAACTATATTTCAACGTTTTTTGATGGTTCTGAGCCACCAAACACACTTAAAGCATGCAGAATCGACTCAGAATAGGAAAAGGAGACGTTTAGGTCAAATTTATGCATTCTGGCGTTCGTAGATACAAGAAAACTGTTAAAATTCTTCAGAAACGTCACTTTTGAAGTGTTTTCTTGTACTTTTAAGCCAATCAGATACCCTACGGGCTCGGAAAGTGCAACGAAACCATCAAATTTTAGCTAGAAACTGTATTTTTGTCGATTTTTATTGAATTTGAACTATATTTCAACGTTTTTTGATGGTTCTGAGCCACCAAACACACTTAAAGCATGCAGAATCGACTCAGAATAGGAAAAGGAGACGTTTAGGTCAATTTTATGCATTCTGGCGTTCGTAGATACAAGAAAACTGTTAAAATTCTTCAGAAACGTCACTTTTGAAGTGTTTTCTTGTACTTTTAAGCCAATCAGATACCCTACGGGCTCGGAAAGTGCAACGAAACCATCAAATTTTAGCTAGAAACTGTATTTTTGTCGATTTTTATTGAATTTGAACTATATTTCAACGTTTTTTGATGGTTCTGAGCCACCAAACACACTTAAAGCATGCAGAATCGACTCAGAATAGGAAAAGGAGACGTTTAGGTCAATTTTATGCATTCTGGCGTTCGTAGATACAAGAAAACTGTTAAAATTCTTCAGAAACGTCACTTTTGAAGTGTTTTCTTATACTTTTAAGCCAATCAGATACCCTACGGGCTCGGAAAGTGCAACGAAACCATCAAATTTTACGTCACTTTTGAAGTGTTTTCTTATACTTTTAAGCCAATCAGATACCCTACGGGCTCGGAAAGTGCAACGAAACCATCAAATTTTAGCTAGAAACTGTATTTTTGTCGATTTTTATTGAATTTGAACTATATTTCAACGTTTTTTGATGGTTCTGAGCCACCAAACACACTTAAAGCATGCAGAATCGACTCAGAATAGGAAAAGGAGATGTTTAGGTCAATTTTATGCATTCTGGCGTTCGTAGATACAAGAAAACTGTTAAAATTCTTCAGAAACGTCACTTTTGAAGTGTTTTCTTGTACTTTTAAGCCAATCAGATACCCTACGGGCTCGGAAAGTGCAACGAAACCATCAAATTTTAGCTAGAAACTGTATTTTTGTCGATTTTTATTGAATTTGAACTATATTTCAACGTTTTTTGATGGTTCTGAGCCACCAAACACACTTAAAGCATGCAGAATCGACTCAGAATAGGAAAAGGAGACGTTTAGGTCAATTTTATGCATTCTGGCGTTCGTAGATACAAGAAAACTGTTAAAATTCTTCAGAAACGTCACTTTTGAAGTGTTTTCTTATACTTTTAAGCCAATCAGATACCCTACGGGCTCGGAAAGTGCAACGAAACCATCAAATTTTAGCTAGAAACTGTATTTTTGTCGATTTTTATTGAATTTGAACTATATTTCAACGTTTTTTGATGGTTCTGAGCCACCAAACACACTTAAAGCATGCAGAATCGACTCAGAATAGGAAAAGGAGATGTTTAGGTCAATTTTATGCATTCTGGCGTTCCTACATACAAGAAAACTGTTAAAATTCTTCAGAAACGTCACTTTTGAAGTGTTTTCTTGTACTTTTAAGCCAATCAGATACCCTACGGGCTCGGAAAGTGCAACGAAACCATCAAATTTTAGCTAGAAACTGTATTTTTGTCGATTTTTATTGAATTTGAACTATATTTCAACGTTTTTTGATGGTTCTGAGCCACCAAACACACTTAAAGCATGCAGAATCGACTCAGAATAGGAAAAGGAGACGTTTAGGTCAATTTTATGCATTCTGGCGTTCGTAGATACAAGAAAACTGTTAAAATTCTTCAGAAACGTCACTTTTGAAGTGTTTTCTTGTACTTTTAAGCCAATCAGATACCCTACGGGCTCGGAAAGTGCAACGAAACCATCAAATTTTAGCTAGAAACTGTATTTTTGTCGATTTTTATTGAATTTGAACTATATTTCAAAGTTTTTTGATGGTTCTGAGCCACCAAACACACTTAAAGCATGCAGAATCGACTCAGAATAGGAAAAGGAGACGTTTAGGTCAATTTTATGCATTCTGGCGTTCGTAGATACAAGAAAACTGTTAAAATTCTTCAGGAACGTCACTTTTGAAGTGTTTTCTTGTACTTTTAAGCCAATCAGATACCCTACGGGCTCGGAAAGTGCAACGAAACCATCAAATTTTAGCTAGAAACTGTATTTTTGTCGATTTTTATTGAATTTGAACTATATTTCAACGTTTTTTGATGGTTCTGAGCCACCAAACACACTTAAAGCATGCAGAATCGACTCAGAATAGGAAAAGGAGACGTTTAGGTCAATTTTATGCATTCTGGCGTTCGTAGATACAAGAAAACTGTTAAAATTCTTCAGAAACGTCACTTTTGAAGTGTTTTCTTATACTTTTAAGCCAATCAGATACCCTACGGGCTCGGAAAGTGCAACGAAACCATCAAATTTTAGCTAGAAACTGTATTTTTGTCGATTTTTATTGAATTTGAACTATATTTCAACGTTTTTTGATGGTTCTGAGCCACCAAACACACTTAAAGCATGCAGAATCGACTCAGAATAGGAAAAGGAGACGTTTAGGTCAATTTTATGCATTCTGGCGTTCGTAGATACAAGAAAACTGTTAAAATTCTTCAGAAACGTCACTTTTGAAGTGTTTTCTTATACTTTTAAGCCAATCAGATACCCTACGGGCTCGGAAAGTGCAACGAAACCATCAAATTTTAGCTAGAAACTGTATTTTTGTCGATTTTTATTGAATTTGAACTATATTTCAACGTTTTTTGATGGTTCTGAGCCACCAAACACACTTAAAGCATGCAGAATCGACTCAGAATAGGAAAAGGAGATGTTTAGGTCAATTTTATGCATTCTGGCGTTCCTACATACAAGAAAACTGTTAAAATTCTTCAGAAACGTCACTTTTGAAGTGTTTTCTTGTACTTTTAAGCCAATCAGATACCCTACGGGCTCGGAAAGTGCAACGAAACCATCAAATTTTAGCTAGAAACTGTATTTTTGTCGATTTTTATTGAATTTGAACTATATTTCAACGTTTTTTGATGGTTCTGAGCCACCAAACACACTTAAAGCATGCAGAATCGACTCAGAATAGGAAAAGGAGACGTTTAGGTCAATTTTATGCATTCTGGCGTTCGTAGATACAAGAAAACTGTTAAAATTCTTCAGAAACGTCACTTTTGAAGTGTTTTCTTGTACTTTTAAGCCAATCAGATACCCTACGGGCTCGGAAAGTGCAACGAAACCATCAAATTTTAGCTAGAAACTGTATTTTTGTCGATTTTTATTGAATTTGAACTATATTTCAACGTTTTTTGATGGTTCTGAGCCACCAAACACACTTAAAGCATGCAGAATCGACTCAGAATAGGAAAAGGAGACGTTTAGGTCAATTTTATGCTTTCTGGCGTTCGTAGATACAAGAAAACTGTTAAAATTCTTCAGAAACGTCACTTTTGAAGTGTTTTCTTGTACTTTTAAGCCAATCAGATACCCTACGGGCTCGGAAAGTGCAACGAAACCATCAAATTTTAGCTAGAAACTGTATTTTTGTCGATTTTTATTGAATTTGAACTATATTTCAACGTTTTTTCATGGTTCTGAGCCACCAAACACACTTAAAGCATGCAGAATCGACTCAGAATAGGAAAAGGAGATGTTTAGGTCAATTTTATGCATTCTGGCGTTCGTAGATACAAGAAAACTGTTAAAATTCTTCAGAAACGTCACTTTTGAAGTGTTTTCTTGTACTTTTAAGCCAATCAGATACCCTACGGGCTCGGAAAGTGCAACGAAACCATCAAATTTTAGCTAGAAACTGTATTTTTGTCGATTTTTATTGAATTTGAACTATATTTCAACGTTTTTTGATGGTTCTGAGCCACCAAACACACTTAAAGCATGCAGAATCGACTCAGAATAGGAAAAGGAGACGTTTAGGTCAATTTTATGCATTCTGGCGTTCGTAGATACAAGAAAACTGTTAAAATTCTTCAGAAACGTCACTTTTGAAGTGTTTTCTTGTACTTTTAAGCCAATCAGATACCCTACGGGCTCGGAAAGTGCAACGAAACCATCAAATTTTAGCTAGAAACTGTATTTTTGTCGAATTTTATTGAATTTGAACTATATTTCAACGTTTTTTGATGGTTCTGAGCCACCAAACACACTTAAAGCATGCAGAATCGACTCAGAATAGGAAAAGGAGACGTTTAGGTCAAATTTATGCATTCTGGCGTTCGTAGATACAAGAAAACTGTTAAAATTCTTCAGAAACGTCACTTTTGAAGTGTTTTCTTGTACTTTTAAGCCAATCAGATACCCTACGGGCTCGGAAAGTGCAACGAAACCATCAAATTTTAGCTAGAAACTGTATTTTTGTCGATTTTTATTGAATTTGAACTATATTTCAACGTTTTTTGATGGTTCTGAGCCACCAAACACACTTAAAGCATGCAGAATCGACTCAGAATAGGAAAAGGAGACGTTTAGGTCAATTTTATGCATTCTGGCGTTCGTAGATACAAGAAAACTGTTAAAATTCTTCAGAAACGTCACTTTTGAAGTGTTTTCTTGTACTTTTAAGCCAATCAGATATCCTACGGGCTCGGAAAGTGCAACGAAACCATCAAATTTTAGCTAGAAACTGTATTTTGTCGATTTTTATTGAATTTGAACTATATTTCAACGTTTTTTGATGGTTCTGAGCCACCAAACACACTTAAAGCATGCAGAATCGACTCAGAATAGGAAAAGGAGACGTTTAGGTCAATTTTATGCATTCTGGCGTTCGTAGATACAAGAAAACTGTTAAAATTCTTCAGAAACGTCACTTTTGAAGTGTTTTCTTATACTTTTAAGCCAATCAGATACCCTACGGGCTCGGAAAGTGCAACGAAACCATCAAATTTTAGCTAGAAACTGTATTTTTGTCGATTTTTATTGAATTTGAACTATATTTCAACGTTTTTTGATGGTTCTGAGCCACCAAACACACTTAAAGCATGCAGAATCGACTCAGAATAGGAAAAGGAGACGTTTAGGTCAATTTTATGCATTCTGGCGTTCGTAGATACAAGAAAACTGTTAAAATTCTTCAGAAACGTCACTTTTGAAGTGTTTTCTTGTACTTTTAAGCCAATCAGATACCCTACGGGCTCGGAAAGTGCAACGAAACCATCAAATTTTAGCTAGAAACTGTATTTTTGTCGATTTTTATTGAATTTGAACTATATTTCAACGTTTTTTGATGGTTCTGAGCCACCAAACACACTTAAAGCATGCAGAATCGACTCAGAATAGGAAAAGGAGACGTTTAGGTCAATTTTATGCATTCTGGCGTTCGTAGATACAAGAAAACTGTTAAAATTCTTCAGAAACGTCACTTTTGAAGTGTTTTCTTGTACTTTTAAGCCAATCAGATACCCTACGGGCTCGGAAAGTGCAACGAAACCATCAAATTTTAGCTAGAAACTGTATTTTTGTCGATTTTTATTGAATTTGAACTATATTTCAACGTTTTTTGATGGTTCTGAGCCACCAAACACACTTAAAGCATGCAGAATCGACTCAGAATAGGAAAAGGAGACGTTTAGGTCAATTTTATGCATTCTGGCGTTCGTAGATACAAGAAAACTGTTAAAATTCTTCAGAAACGTCACTTTTGAAGTGTTTTCTTGTACTTTTAAGCCAATCAGATACCCTACGGGCTCGGAAAGTGCAACGAAACCATCAAATTTTAGCTAGAAACTGTATTTTTGTCGATTTTTATTGAATTTGAACTATATTTCAACGTTTTTTGATGGTTCTGAGCCACCAAACACACTTAAAGCATGCAGAATCGACTCAGAATAGGAAAAGGAGACGTTTAGGTCAATTTTATGCATTCTGGCGTTCGTAGATACAAGAAAACTGTTAAAATTCTTCAGAAACGTCACTTTTGAAGTGTTTTCTTGTACTTTTAAGCCAATCAGATACCCTACGGGCTCGGAAAGTGCAACGAAACCATCAAATTTTAGCTAGAAACTGTATTTTTGTCGATTTTTATTGAATTTGAACTATATTTCAACGTTTTTTGATGGTTCTGAGCCACCAAACACACTTAAAGCATGCAGAGTCGACTCAGAATAGGAAAAGGAGACGTTTAGGTCAATTTTATGCATTCTGGCGTTCGTAGATACAAGAAAACTGTTAAAATTCTTCAGAAACGTCACTTTTGAAGTGTTTTCTTGTACTTTTAAGCCTATCAGATACCCTACGGGCTCGGAAAGTGCAACGAAACCATCAAATTTTAGCTAGAAACTGTATTTTTGTCGATTTTTATTGAATTTGAACTATATTTCAACGTTTTTTGATGGTTCTGAGCCACCAAACACACTTAAAGCATGCAGAATCGACTCAGAATAGGAAAAGGAGACGTTTAGGTCAATTTTATGCATTCTGGCGTTCGTAGATACAAGAAAACTGTTAAAATTCTTCAGAAACGTCACTTTTGAAGTGTTTTCTTGTACTTTTAAGCCAATCAGATACCCTACGGGCTCGGAAAGTGCAACGAAACCATCAAATTTTAGCTAGAAACTGTATTTTTGTCGATTTTTATTGAATTTGAACTATATTTCAACGTTTTTTGATGGTTCTGAGCCACCAAACACACTTAAAGCATGCAGAATCGACTCAGAATAGGAAAAGGAGACGTTTAGGTCAATTTTATGCATTCTGGCGTTCGTAGATACAAGAAAACTGTTAAAATTCTTCAGAAACGTCACTTTTGAAGTGTTTTCTTGTACTTTTAAGCCAATCAGATACCCTACGGGCTCGGAAAGTGCAACGAAACCATCAAATTTTAGCTAGAAACTGTATTTTTGTCGATTTTTATTGAATTTGAACTATATTTCAACGTTTTTTGATGGTTCTGAGCCACCAAACACACTTAAAGCATGCAGAATCGACTCAGAATAGGAAAAGGAGACGTTTAGGTCAATTTTATGCTTTCTGGCGTTCGTAGATACAAGAAAACTGTTAAAATTCTTCAGAAACGTCACTTTTGAAGTGTTTTCTTGTACTTTTAAGCCAATCAGATACCCTACGGTCTCGGAAAGTGCAACGAAACCATCAAATTTTAGCTAGAAACTGTATTTTTGTCGATTTTTATTGAATTTGAACTATATTTCAACGTTTTTTGATGGTTCTGAGCCACCAAACACACTTAAAGCATGCAGAATCGACTCAGAATAGGAAAAGGAGACGTTTAGGTCAATTTTATGCTTTCTGGCGTTCGTAGATACAAGAAAACTGTTAAAATTCTTCAGAAACGTCACTTTTGAAGTGTTTTCTTGTACTTTTAAGCCAATCAGATACCCTACGGGCTCGGAAAGTGCAACGAAACCATCAAATTTTAGCTAGAAACTGTATTTTTGTCGATTTTTATTGAATTTGAACTATATTTCAACGTTTTTTGATGGTTCTGAGCCACCAAACACACTTAAAGCATGCAGAATCGACTCAGAATAGGAAAAGGAGATGTTTAGGTCAATTTTATGCATTCTGGCGTTCGTAGATACAAGAAAACTGTTAAAATTCTTCAGAAACGTCACTTTTGAAGTGTTTTCTTGTACTTTTAAGCCAATCAGATACCCAACGGGCTCGGAAAGTGCAACGAAACCATCAAATTTTAGCTAGAAACTGTATTTTTGTCGATTTTTATTGAATTTGAACTATATTTCAACGTTTTTTGATGGTTCTGAGCCACCAAACACACTTAAAGCATGCAGAATCGACTCAGAATAGGAAAAGGAGACGTTTAGGTCAATTTTATGCATTCTGGCGTTCGTAGATACAAGAAAACTGTTAAAATTCTTCAGAAACGTCACTTTTGAAGTGTTTTCTTGTACTTTTAAGCCAATCAGATACCCTACGGGCTCGGAAAGTGCAACGAAACCATCAAATTTTAGCTAGAAACTGTATTTTTGTCGATTTTTATTGAATTTGAACTATATTTCAACGTTTTTTGATGGTTCTGAGCCACCAAACACACTTAAAGCATGCAGAATCGACTCAGAATAGGAAAAGGAGACGTTTAGGTCAATTTTATGCATTCTGGCGTTCGTAGATACAAGAAAACTGTTAAAATTCTTCAGAAACGTCACTTTTGAAGTGTTTTCTTGTACTTTTAAGCCAATCAGATACCCTACGGGCTCGGAAAGTGCAACGAAACCATCAAATTTTAGCTAGAAACTGTATTTTTGTCGATTTTTATTGAATTTGAACTATATTTCAACGTTTTTTTGATGGTTCTGAGCCACCAAACACACTTAAAGCATGCAGAATCGACTCAGAATAGGAAAAGGAGACGTTTAGGTCAATTTTATGCATTCTGGCGTTCGTAGATACAAGAAAACTGTTAAAATTCTTCAGAAACGTCACTTTTGAAGTGTTTTCTTGTACTTTTAAGCCAATCAGATACCCTACGGGCTCGGAAAGTGCAACGAAACCATCAAATTTTAGCTAGAAACTGTATTTTTGTCGATTTTTATTGAATTTGAACTATATTTCAACGTTTTTTGATGGTTCTGAGCCACCAAACACACTTAAAGCATGCAGAATCGACTCAGAATAGGAAAAGGAGACGTTTAGGTCAATTTTATGCATTCTGGCGTTCGTAGATACAAGAAAACTGTTAAAATTCTTCAGAAACGTCACTTTTGAAGTGTTTTCTTGTACTTTTAAGCCAATCAGATACCCTACGGGCTCGGAAAGTGCAACGAAACCATCAAATTTTAGCTAGAAACTGTATTTTTGTCGATTTTTATTGAATTTGAACTATATTTCAACGTTTTTTGATGGTTCTAAGCCACCAAACACACTTAAAGCATGCAGAATCGACTCAGAATAGGAAAAGGAGACGTTTAGGTCAATTTTATGCTTTCTGGCGTTCGTAGATACAAGAAAACTGTTAAAATTCTTCAGAAACGTCACTTTTGAAGTGTTTTCTTGTACTTTTAAGCCAATCAGATACCCTACGGTCTCGGAAAGTGCAACGAAACCATCAAATTTTAGCTAGAAACTGTATTTTTGTCGATTTTTATTGAATTTGAACTATATTTCAACGTTTTTTGATGGTTCTGAGCCACCAAACACACTTAAAGCATGCAGAATCGACTCAGAATAGGAAAAGGAGACGTTTAGGTCAATTTTATGCTTTCTGGCGTTCGTAGATACAAGAAAACTGTTAAAATTCTTCAGAAACGTCACTTTTGAAGTGTTTTCTTGTACTTTTAAGCCAATCAGATACCCTACGGGCTCGGAAAGTGCAACGAAACCATCAAATTTTAGCTAGAAACTGTATTTTTGTCGATTTTTATTGAATTTGAACTATATTTCAACGTTTTTTGATGGTTCTGAGCCACCAAACACACTTAAAGCATGCAGAATCGACTCAGAATAGGAAAAGGAGATGTTTAGGTCAATTTTATGCATTCTGGCGTTCGTAGATACAAGAAAACTGTTAAAATTCTTCAGAAACGTCACTTTTGAAGTGTTTTCTTGTACTTTTAAGCCAATCAGATACCCTACGGGCTCGGAAAGTGCAACGAAACCATCAAATTTTAGCTAGAAACTGTATTTTTGTCGATTTTTATTGAATTTGAACTATATTTCAACGTTTTTTGATGGTTCTGAGCCACCAAACACACTTAAAGCATGCAGAATCGACTCAGAATAGGAAAAGGAGACGTTTAGGTCAATTTTATGCATTCTGGCGTTCGTAGATACAAGAAAACTGTTAAAATTCTTCAGAAACGTCACTTTTGAAGTGTTTTCTTGTACTTTTAAGCCAATCAGATACCCTACGGGCTCGGAAAGTGCAACGAAACCATCAAATTTTAGCTAGAAACTGTATTTTTGTCGATTTTTATTGAATTTGAACTATATTTCAACGTTTTTTGATGGTTCTGAGCCACCAAACACACTTAAAGCATGCAGAATCGACTCAGAATAGGAAAAGGAGACGTTTAGGTCAATTTTATGCATTCTGGCGTTCGTAGATACAAGAAAACTGTTAAAATTCTTCAGAAACGTCACTTTTGAAGTGTTTTCTTATACTTTTAAGCCAATCAGATACCCTACGGGCTCGGAAAGTGCAACGAGACCATCAAATTTTAGCTAGAAACTGTATTTTTGTCGATTTTTATTGAATTTGAACTATATTTCAACGTTTTTTGATGGTTCTGAGCCACCAAACACACTTAAAGCATGCAGAATCGACTCAGAATAGGAAAAGGAGACGTTTAGGTCAATTTTATGCATTCTGGCGTTCGTAGATACAAGAAAACTGTTAAAATTCTTCAGAAACGTCACTTTTGAAGTGTTTTCTTGTACTTTTAAGCCAATCAGATACCCTACGGGCTCGGAAAGTGCAACGAAACCATCAAATTTTAGCTAGAAACTGTATTTTTGTCGATTTTTATTGAATTTGAACTATATTTCAACGTTTTTTGATGGTTCTGAGCCACCAAACACACTTAAAGCATGCAGAATCGACTCAGAATAGGAAAAGGAGACGTTTAGGTCAATTTTATGCATTCTGGCGTTCGTAGATACAAGAAAACTGTTAAAATTCTTCAGAAACGTCACTTTTGAAGTGTTTTCTTGTACTTTTAAGCCAATCAGATACCCTACGGGCTCGGAAAGTGCAACGAAACCATCAAATTTTAGCTAGAAACTGTATTTTTGTCGATTTTTATTGAATTTGAACTATATTTCAACGTTTTTTGATGGTTCTGAGCCACCAAACACACTTAAAGCATGCAGAATCGACTCAGAATAGGAAAAGGAGACGTTTAGGTCAATTTTATGCATTCTGGCGTTCGTAGATACAAGAAAACTGTTAAAATTCTTCAGAAACGTGACTTTTGAAGTGTTTTCTTGTACTTTTAAGCCAATCAGATATCCTACGGGCTCGGAAAGTGCAACGAAACCATCAAATTTTAGATAGAAACTGTATTTTGTCGATTTTTATTGAATTTGAACTATATTTCAACGTTTTTTGACGGTTCTGAGCCACCAAACACACTTAAAGCTTGCTGAATCGACTCAGAATAGGAAAAGGAGACGTTTAGGTCAATTTTATGCATTCTGGCGTTCGTAGATACAAGAAAACTGTTAAAATTCTTCAGAAACGTCACTTTTGAAGTGTTTTCTTGTACTTTTAAGCCAATCAGATACCCTACGGGCTCGGAAAGTGCAACGAAACCATCAAATTTTAGCTAGAAACTGTATTTTTGTCGATTTTTATTGAATTTGAACTATATTTCAACGTTTTTTGATGGTTCTGAGCCACCAAACACACTTAAAGCATGCAGAATCGACTCAGAATAGGAAAAGGAGACGTTTAGGTCAATTTTATGCATTCTGGCGTTCGTAGATACAAGAAAACTGTTAAAATTCTTCAGAAACGTCACTTTTGAAGTGTTTTCTTGTACTTTTAAGCCAATCAGATACCCTACGGGCTCGGAAAGTGCAACGAAACCATCAAATTTTAGCTAGAAACTGTATTTTTGTCGATTTTTATTGAATTTGAACTATATTTCAACGTTTTTTGATGGTTCTGAGCCACCAAACACACTTAAAGCATGCAGAATCGACTCAGAATAGGAAAAGGAGACGTTTAGGTCAATTTTATGCATTCTGGCGTTCGTAGATACAAGAAAACTGTTAAAATTCTTCAGAAACGTCACTTTTGAAGTGTTTTCTTGTACTTTTAAGCCAATCAGATACCCAACGGGCTCGGAAAGTGCAACGAAACCATCAAATTTTAGCTAGAAACTGTATTTTTGTCGATTTTTATTGAATTTGAACTATATTTCAACGTTTTTTGATGGTTCTGAGCCACCAAACACTCTTAAAGCATGCAGAATCGACTCAGAATAGGAAAAGGAGACGTTTAGGTCAATTTTATGCATTCTGGCGTTCGTAGATACAAGAAAACTGTTAAAATTCTTCAGAAACGTCACTTTTGAAGTGTTTTCTTGTACTTTTAAGCCAATCAGATACCCTACGGGCTCGGAAAGTGCAACGAAACCATCAAATTTTAGCTAGAAACTGTATTTTTGTCGATTTTTATTGAATTTGAACTATATTTCAACGTTTTTTGATGGTTCTGAGCCACCAAACACACTTAAAGCATGCAGAATCGACTCAGAATAGGAAAAGGAGACGTTTAGGTCAATTTTATGCATTCTGGCGTTCGTAGATACAAGAAAACTGTTAAAATTCTTCAGAAACGTCACTTTTGAAGTGTTTTCTTGTACTTTTAAGCCAATCAGATACCCTACGGGCTCGGAAAGTGCAACGAAACCATCAAATTTTAGCTAGAAACTGTATTTTTGTCGATTTTTATTGAATTTGAACTATATTTCAACGTTTTTTGATGGTTCTGAGCCACCAAACACACTTAAAGCATGCAGAATCGACTCAGAATAGGAAAAGGAGACGTTTAGATCAATTTTATGCATTCTGGCGTTCGTAGATACAAGAAAACTGTTAAAATTCTTCAGGAACGTCACTTTTGAAGTGTTTTCTTGTACTTTTAAGCCAATCAGATACCCTACGGGCTCGGAAAGTGCAACGAAACCATCAAATTTTAGCTAGAAACTGTATTTTTGTCGATTTTTATTGAATTTGAACTATATTTCAACGTTTTTTGATGGTTCTGAGCCACCAAACACACTTAAAGCATGCAGAATCGACTCAGAATAGGAAAAGGAGACGTTTAGGTCAATTTTATGCATTCTGGCGTTCGTAGATACAAGAAAACTGTTAAAATTCTTCAGAAACGTCACTTTTGAAGTGTTTTCTTGTACTTTTAAGCCAATCAGATACCCTACGGGCTCGGAAAGTGCAACGAAACCATCAAATTTTAGCTAGAAACTGTATTTTTGTCGATTTTTATTGAATTTGAACTATATTTCAACGTTTTTTGATTGTTCTGAGCCACCAAACACACCTAAAGCATGCAGAATCGACTCAGAATAGGAAAAGGAGACGTTTAGGTCAATTTTATGCATTCTGGCGTTCGTTGATACAAGAAAACTGTTAAAATTCTTCAGAAACGTCACTTTTGAAGTGTTTTCTTGTACTTTTAAGCCAATCAGATACCCTACGGGCTCGGAAAGTGCAACGAAACCATCAAATTTTAGCTAGAAACTGTATTTTTGTCGATTTTTATTGAATTTGAACTATATTTCAAAGTTTTTTGATGGTTCTGAGCCACCAAACACACTTAAAGCATGCAGAATCGACTCAGAATAGGAAAAGGAGACGTTTAGGTCAATTTTATGCATTCTGGCGTTCGTAGATACAAGAAAACTGTTAAAATTCTTCAGAAACGTCACTTTTGAAGTGTTTTCTTGTACTTTTAAGCCAATCAGATACCCTACGGGCTCGGAAAGTGCAACGAAACCATCAAATTTTAGCTAGAAACTGTATTTTTGTCGATTTTTATTGAATTTGAACTATATTTCAACGTTTTTTGATGGTTCTGAGCCACCAAACACACTTAAAGCATGCAGAATCGACTCAGAATAGGAAAAGGAGACGTTTAGGTCAATTTTATGCATTCTGGCGTTCGTAGATACAAGAAAACTGTTAAAATTCTTCAGAAACGTCACTTTTGAAGTGTTTTCTTGTACTTTTAAGCCAATCAGATACCCTACGGGCTCGGAAAGTGCAACGAAACCATCAAATTTTAGCTAGAAACTGTATTTTTGTCGATTTTTATTGAATTTGAACTATATTTCAACGTTTTTTGATGGTTCTGAGCCACCAAACACACTTAAAGCATGCAGAATCGACTCAGAATAAGAAAAGGAGACGTTTAGGTCAATTTTATGCATTCTGGCGTTCGTAGATACAAGAAAACTGTTAAAATTCTTCAGAAACGTCACTTTTGAAGTGTTTTCTTGTACTTTTAAGCCAATCAGATACCCTACGGGCTCGGAAAGTGCAACGAAACCATCAAATTTTAGCTAGAAACTGTATTTTTGTCGATTTTTATTGAATTTGAACTATATTTCAACGTTTTTTGATGGTTCTGAGCCACCAAACACACTTAAAGCATGCAGAATCGACTCAGAATAGGAAAAGGAGACGTTTAGGTCAATTTTATGCATTCTGGCGTTCGTAGATACAAGAAAACTGTTAAAATTCTTCAGAAACGTCACTTTTGAAGTGTTTTCTTGTACTTTTAAGCCAATCAGATACCCTACGGGCTCGGAAAGTGCAACGAAACCATCACATTTTAGCTAGAAACTGTATTTTTGTCGATTTTTATTGAATTTGAACTATATTTCAACGTTTTTTGATGGTTCTGAGCCACCAAACACACTTAAAGCATGCAGAATCGACTCAGAATAGGAAAAGGAGACGTTTAGGTCAATTTTATTTATTCTGGCGTTCGTAGATACAAGAAAACTGTTAAAATTCTTCAGAAACGTCACTTTTGAAGTGTTTTCTTGTACTTTTAAGCCAATCAGATACCCTACGGGCTCGGAAAGTGCAACGAAACCATCAAATTTTAGCTAGAAACTGTATTTTTGTCGATTTTTATTGAATTTGAACTATATTTCAACGTTTTTTGAAGGTTCTGAGCCACCAAACACACTTAAAGCATGCAGAATCGACTCAGAATAGGAAAAGGAGACGTTTAGGTCAATTTTATGCATTCTGGCGTTCGTAGATACAAGAAAACTGTTAAAATTCTTCAGAAACGTCACTTTTGAAGTGTTTTCTTGTACTTTTAAGCCAATCAGATACCCTACGGGCTCGGAAAGTGCAACGAAACCATCAAATTTTAGCTAGAAACTGTATTTTTGTCGATTTTTATTGAATTTGAACTATATTTCAACGTTTTTTGATGGTTCTGAGCCACCAAACACACTTAAAGCATGCAGAATCGACTCAGAATAGGAAAAGGAGACGTTTAGGTCAATTTTATGCATTCTGGCGTTCGTAGATACAAGAAAACTGTTAAAATTCTTCAGAAACGTCACTTTTGAAGTGTTTTCTTGTACTTTTAAGCCAATCAGATACCCTACGGGCTCGGAAAGTGCAACGAAACCATCAAATTTTAGCTAGAAACTGTATTTTTGTCGATTTTTATTGAATTTGAACTATATTTCAACGTTTTTTGATGGTTCTGAGCCACCAAACACACTTAAAGCATGCAGAATCGACTCAGAATAGGAAAAGGAGACGTTTAGGTCAATTTTATGCATTCTGGCGTTCGTAGATACAAGAAAACTGTTAAAATTCTTCAGAAACGTCACTTTTGAAGTGTTTTCTTGTACTTTTAAGCCAATCAGATACCCTACGGGCTCGGAAAGTGCAACGAAACCATCAAATTTTAGCTAGAAACTGTATTTTTGTCGATTTTTATTGAATTTGAACTATATTTCAACGTTTTTTGATGGTTCTGAGCCACCAAACACACTTAAAGCATGCAGAATCGACTCAGAATAGTAAAAGGAGACGTTTAGGTCAATTTTATGCATTCTGGCGTTCGTAGATACAAGAAAACTGTTAAAATTCTTCAGAAACGTCACTTTTGAAGTGTTTTCTTGTACTTTTAAGCCAATCAGATACCCTACGGGCTCGGAAAGGGCAACGAAACCATCAAATTTTAGCTAGAAACTGTATTTTTGTCGATTTTTATTGAATTTGAACTATATTTCAACGTTTTTTGATGGTTCTGAGCCACCAAACACACTTAAAGCATGCAGAATCGACTCAGAATAGGAAAAGGAGACGTTTAGGTCAATTTTATGCATTCTGGCGTTCGTAGATACAAGAAAACTGTTAAAATTCTTCAGAAACGTCACTTTTGAAGTGTTTTCTTGTACTTTTAAGCCAATCAGATACCCTACGGGCTCGGAAAGTGCAACGAAACCATCAAATTTTAGCTAGAAACTGTATTTTTGTCGATTTTTATTGAATTTGAACTATATTTCAACGTTTTTTGATGGTTCTGAGCCACCAAACACACTTAAAGCATGCAGAATCGACTCAGAATAGGAAAAGGAGACGTTTAGGTCAATTTTATGCATTCTGGCGTTCGTAGATACAAGAAAACTGTTAAAATTCTTCAGAAACGTCACTTTTGAAGTGTTTTCTTGTACTTTTAAGCCAATCAGATACCCTACGGGCTCGGAAAGTGCAACGAAACCATCAAATTTTAGCTAGAAACTGTATTTTTGTCGATTTTTATTGAATTTGAACTATATTTCAACGTTTTTTGATGGTTCTGAGCCACCAAACACACTTAAAGCATGAAGAATCGACTCAGAATAGGAAAAGGAGAAGTTTAGGTCAATTTTATGCATTCTGGCGTTCGTAGATACAAGAAAACTGTTAAAATTCTTCAGAAACGTCACTTTTGAAGTGTTTTCTTGTACTTTTAAGCCAATCAGATACCCTACGGGCTCGGAAAGTGCAACGGAACCATCAAATTTTAGCTAGAAACTGTATTTTTGTCGATTTTTATTGAATTTGAACTAAATTTCAACGTTTTTTGATGGTTCTGAGCCACCAAACACACTTAAAGCATGCAGAATCGACTCAGAATAGGAAAAGGAGACGTTTAGGTCAATTTTATGCATTCTGGCGTTCGTAGATACAAGAAAACTGTTAAAATTCTTCAGAAACGTCACTTTTGAAGTGTTTTCTTGTACTTTTAAGCCAATCAGATACCCTACGGGCTCGGAAAGTGCAACGAAACCATCAAATTTTAGCTAGAAACTGTATTTTTGTCGATTTTTATTGAATTTGAACTATATTTCAACGTTTTTTGATGGTTCTGAGCCACCAAACACACTTAAAGCATGCAGAATCGAATCAGAATAGGAAAAGGAGACGTTTAGGTCAATTTTATGCATTCTGGCGTTCGTAGATACAAGAAAACTGTTAAAATTCTTCAGAAACGTCACTTTTGAAGTGTTTTCTTGAACTTTTAAGCCAATCAGATACCCAACGGGCTCGGAAAGTGCAACGAAACCATCAAATTTTAGCTAGAAACTGTATTTTTGTCGATTTTTATTGAATTTGAACTATATTTCAACGTTTTTTGATGGTTCTGAGCCACCAAACACACTTAAAGCATGCAGAATCGAATCAGAATAGGAAAAGGAGACGTTTAGGTCAATTTTATGCATTCTGGCGTTCGTAGATACAAGAAAACTGTTAAAATTCTTCAGAAACGTCACTTTTGAAGTGTTTTCTTGTACTTTTAAGCCAATCAGATACCCTACGGGCTCGGAAAGTGCAACGAAACCATCAAATTTTAGCTAGAAACTGTATTTTTGTCGATTTTTATTGAATTTGAACTATATTTCAACGTTTTTTGATGGTTCTGAGCCACCAAACACACTTAAAGCATGCAGAATCGACTCAGAATAGGAAAAGGAGACGTTTAGGTCAATTTTATGCATTCTGGCGTTCGTAGATACAAGAAAACTGTTAAAATTCTTCAGAAACGTCACTTTTGAAGTGTTTTCTTGTACTTTTAAGCCAATCAGATACCCTACGGGCTCGGAAAGTGCAACGAAACCATCAAATTTTAGCTAGAAACTGTATTTTTGTCGATTTTTATTGAATTTGAACTATATTTCAACGTTTTTTGATGGTTCTGAGCCACCAAACACACTTAAAGCATGCAGAATCGACTCAGAATAGGAAAAGGAGACGTTTAGGTCAATTTTATGCATTCTGGCGTTCGTAGATACAAGAAAACTGTTAAAATTCTTCAGAAACGTCACTTTTGAAGTGTTTTCTTGTACTTTTAAGCCAATCAGATACCCTACGGGCTCGGAAAGTGCAACGAAACCATCAAATTTTAGCTAGAAACTGTATTTTTGTCGATTTTTATTGAATTTGAACTATATTTCAACGTTTTTTGATGGTTCTGAGCCACCAAACACACTTAAAGCATGCAGAATCGACTCAGAATATTAAAAGGAGACGTTTAGGTCAATTTTATGCATTCTGGCGTTCGTAGATACAAGAAAACTGTTAAAATTCTTCAGAAACGTCACTTTGGAAGTGTTTTCTTGTACTTTTAAGCCAATCAGATACCCTACGGGCTCGGAAAGTGCAACGAAACCATCAAATTTTAGCTAGAAACTGTATTTTTGTCGATTTTTATTGAATTTGAACTATATTTCAACGTTTTTTGATGGTTCTGAGCCACCAAACACACTTAAAGCATGCAGAATCGACTCAGAATAGGAAAAGGAGACGTTTAGGTCAATTTTATGCATTCTGGCGTTCGTAGATACAAGAAAACTGTTAAAATTCTTCAGAAACGTCACTTTTGAAGTGTTTTCTTGTACTTTTAAGCCAATCAGATACCCTACGGGCTCGGAAATTGCAACGAAACCATCAAATTTTAGCTAGAAACTGTATTTTTGTCGATTTTTATTGAATTTGAACTATATTTCAACGTTTTTTGATGGTTCTGAGCCACCAAACACACTTAAAGCATGCAGAATCGACTCAGAATAGTAAAAGGAGACGTTTAGGTCAATTTTATGCATTCTGGCGTTCGTAGATACAAGAAAACTGTTAAAATTCTTCAGAAACGTCACTTTTGAAGTGTTTTCTTGTACTTTTAAGCCAATCAGATACCCTACGGGCTCGGAAAATGCAACGAAACCATCAAATTTTAGCTAGAAACTGTATTTTTGTCGATTTTTATTGAATTTGAACTATATTTCAACGTTTTTTGATGGTTCTGAGCCACCAAACACACTTAAAGCATGCAGAATCGACTCAGAATAGGAAAAGGAGACGTTTAGGTCAATTTTATGCATTCTGGCGTTCGTAGATACAAGAAAACTGTTAAAATTCTTCAGAAACGTCACTTTTGAAGTGTTTTCTTGTACTTTTAAGCCAATCAGATACCCTACGGGCTCGGAAAGTGCAACGAAACCATCAAATTTTAGCTAGAAACTGTATTTTTGTCGATTTTTATTGAATTTGAACTATATTTCAACGTTTTTTGATGGTTCTGAGCCACCAAACACACTTAAAGCATGCAGAATCGACTCAGAATAGGAAAAGGAGACGTTTAGGTCAATTTTATGCATTCTGGCGTTCGTAGATACAAGAAAACTGTTAAAATTCTTCAGAAACGTCACTTTTGAAGTGTTTTCTTGTACTTTTAAGCCAATCAGATACCCTACGGGCTCGGAAAGTGCAACGAAACCATCAAATTTTAGCTAGAAACTGTATTTTTGTCGATTTTTATTGAATTTGAACTATATTTCAACGTTTTTTGATGGTTCTGAGCCACCAAACACACTTAAAGCATGAAGAATCGACTCAGAATAGGAAAAGGAGAAGTTTAGGTCAATTTTATGCATTCTGGCGTTCGTAGATACAAGAAAACTGTTAAAATTCTTCAGAAACGTCACTTTTGAAGTGTTTTCTTGTACTTTGAAGCCAATCAGATACCCTACGGGCTCGGAAAGTGCAACGAAACCATCAAATTTTAGCTAGAAACTGTATTTTTGTCGATTTTTATTGAATTTGAACTATATTTCAACGTTTTTTGATGGTTCTGAGCCACCAAACACACTTAAAGCATGCAGAATCGTCTCAGAATAGGAAAAGGAGACGTTTAGGTCAATTTTATGCATTCTGGCGTTCGTAGATACAAGAAAACTGTTAAAATTCTTCAGAAACGTCACTTTTGAAGTGTTTTCTTGTACTTTTAAGCCAATCAGATACCCTACGGGCGCGGAAACTGCAACGAAACCATCAAATTTTAGCTAGAAACTGTATTTTTGTCGATTTTTATTGAATTTGAACTATATTTCAACGTTTTTTGATGGTTCTGAGCCACCAAACACACTTAAAGCATGCAGAATCGACTCAGAATAGGAAAAGGAGACGTTTAGGTCAATTTTATGCATTCTGGCGTTCGTAGATACAAGAAAACTGTTAAAATTCTTCAGAAACGTCACTTTTGAAGTGTTTTCTTGTACTTTTAAGCCAATCAGATACCCTACGGGCTCGGAAAGTGCAACGGAACCATCAAATTTTAGCTAGAAACTGTATTTTTGTCGATTTTTATTGAATTTGAACTATATTTCAACGTTTTTTGATGGTTCTGAGCCACCAAACACACTTAAAGCATGCAGAATCGACTCAGAATATGAAAAGGAGACGTTTAGGTCAATTTTATGCATTCTGGCGTTCGTAGATACAAGAAAACTGTTAAAATTCTTCAGAAACGTCACTTTTGAAGTGTTTTCTTGTACTTTTAAGCCAATCAGATACCCTACGGGCTCGGAAAGTGCAACGAAACCATCAAATTTTAGCTAGAAACTGTATTTTTGTCGATTTTTATTGAATTTGAACTATATTTCCACGTTTTTTGATGGTTCTGAGCCACCAAACACACTTAAAGCATGCAGAATCGACTCAGAATAGGAAAAGGAGACGTTTAGGTCAATTTTATGCATTCTGGCGTTCGTAGATACAAGAAAACTGTTAAAATTCTTCAGAAACGTCACTTTTGAAGTGTTTTCTTGTACTTTTAAGCCAATCAGATACCCTACGGGCTCGGAAAGTGCAACGAAACCATCAAATTTTAGCTAGAAACTGTATTTTTGTCGATTTTTATTGAATTTGAACTATATTTCAACGTTTTTTGATGGTTCTGAGCCACCAAACACACTTAAAGCATGCAGAATCGACTCAGAATAGGAAAAGGAGACGTTTAGGTCAATTTTATGCATTCTGGCGTTCGTAGATACAAGAAAACTGTTAAAATTCTTCAGAAACGTCACTTTTGAAGTGTTTTCTTGTACTTTTAAGCCAATCAGATACCCTACGGGCTCGGAAAGTGCAACGAAACCATCAAATTTTAGCTAGAAACTGTATTTTTGTCGATTTTTATTGAATTTGAACTATATTTCAACGTTTTTTGATGGTTCTGAGCCACCAAACACACTTAAAGCATGCAGAATCGACTCAGAATAGGAAAAGGAGACGTTTAGGTCAATTTTATGCATTCTGGCGTTCGTAGATACAAGAAAACTGTTAAAATTCTTCAGAAACGTCACTTTTGAAGTGTTTTCTTGTACTTTTAAGCCAATCAGATACCCTACGGGCTCGGAAAGTGCAACGAAACCATCAAATTTTAGCTAGAAACTGTATTTTTGTCGATTTTTATTGAATTTGAACTATATTTCAACGTTTTTTGATGGTTCTGAGCCACCAAACACACTTAAAGCATGCAGAATCGACTCAGAATAGGAAAAGGAGACGTTTAGGTCAATTTTATGCATTCTGGCGTTCGTAGATACAAGAAAACTGTTAAAATTCTTCAGAAACGTCACTTTTGAAGTGTTTTCTTGTACTTTTAAGCCAATCAGATACCCTACGGGCTCGGAAAGTGCAACGAAACCATCAAATTTTAGCTAGAAACTGTATTTTTGTTGATTTTTATTGAATTTGAACTATATTTCAACGTTTTTTGATGGTTCTGAGCCACCAAACACACTTAAAGCATGCAGAATCGACTCAGAATAGGAAAAGGAGACGTTTAGGTCAATTTTATGCATTCTGGCGTTCGTAGATACAAGAAAACTGTTAAAATTCTGCAGAAACGTCACTTTTGAAGTGTTTTCTTGTACTTTTAAGCCAATCAGATACCCTACGGGCTCGGAAAGTGCAACGAAACCATCAAATTTTAGCTAGAAACTGTATTTTTGTCGATTTTTATTGAATTTGAACTATATTTCAACGTTTTTTGATGGTTCTGAGCCACCAAACACACTTAAAGCATGCAGAATCGACTCAGAATAGGAAAAGGAGACGTTTAGGTCAATTTTATGCATTCTGGCGTTCGTAGATACAAGAAAACTGTTAAAATTCTTCAGAAACGTCACTTTTGAAGTGTTTTCTTGTACTTTTAAGCCAATCAGATACCCTACGGGCTCGGAAAGTGCAACGAAACCATCAAATTTTAGCTAGAAACTGTATTTTTGTCGATTTTTATTGAATTTGAACTATATTTCAACGTTTTTTGATGGTTCTGAGCCACCAAAAACACTTAAAGCATGCAGAATCGACTCAGAATAGGAAAAGGAGACGTTTAGGTCAATTTTATCCATTCTGGCGTTCGTAGATACAAGAAAACTGTTAAAATTCTTCAGAAACGTCACTTTTGAAGTGTTTTCTTGTACTTTTAAGCCAATCAGATACCCTACGGGCTCGGAAAGTGCAACGAAACCATCAAATTTTAGCTAGAAACTGTATTTTTGTCGATTTTTATTGAATTTGAACTATATTTCAACGTTTTTGATGGTTCTGAGCCACCAAACACACTTAAAGCATGCAGAATCGACTCAGAATAGGAAAAGGAGACGTTTAGGTCAATTTTATGCATTCTGGCGTTCGTAGATACAAGAAAACTGTTAAAATTCTTCAGAAACGTCGCTTTTGAAGTGTTTTCTTGTACTTTTAAGCCAATCAGATACCCTACGGGCTCGGAAAGTGCAACGAAACCATCAAATTTTAGCTAGAAACTGTATTTTTGTCGATTTTTATTGAATTTGAACTATATTTCAACGTTTTTTGATGGTTCTGAGCCACCAAACACACTTAAAGCATGCAGAATCGACTCAGAATAGGAAAAGGAGACGTTTAGGTCAATTTTATGCATTCTGGCGTTCGTAGATGCAAGAAAACTGTTAAAATTCTTCAGAAACGTCACTTTTGAAGTGTTTTCTTGTACTTTTAAGCCAATCAGATACCCTACGGGCTCGGAAAGTGCAACGAAACCATCAAATTTTAGCTAGAAACTGTATTTTTGTCGATTTTTATTGAATTTGAACTATATTTCAACGTTTTTTGATGGTTCTGAGCCACCAAACACACTTAAAGCATGCAGAATCGACTCAGAATAGGAAAAGGAGACGTTTAGGTCAATTTTATGCATTCTGGCGTTCGTAGATACAAGAAAACTGTTAAAATTCTTCAGAAACGTCACTTTTGAAGTGTTTTCTTGTACTTTTAAGCCAATCAGATACCCTACGGGCTCGGAAAGTGCAACGAAACCATCAAATTTTAGCTAGAAACTGTATTTTTGTCGATTTTTATTGAATTTGAACTATATTTCAACGTTTTTTGATGGTTCTGAGCCACCAAACACACTTAAAGCATGCAGAATCGACTCAGAATAGGAAAAGGACACGTTTAAGTCAATTTTATGCATTCTGGCGTTCGTAGATACAAGAAAACTGTTAAAATTCTTCAGAAACGTCACTTTTGAAGTGTTTTCTTGTACTTTTAAGCCAATCAGATACCCTACGGGCTCGGAAAGTGCAACGAAACCATCAAATTTTAGCTAGAAACTGTATTTTTGTCGATTTTTATTGAATTTGAACTATATTTCAACGTTTTTTGATGGTTCTGAGCCACCAAACACACTTAAAGCATGCAGAATCGACTCAGAATAGGAAAAGGAGACGTTTAGGTCAATTTTATGCATTCTGGCGTTCGTAGATACAAGAAAACTGTTAAAATTCTTTAGAAACGTCACTTTTGAAATATTTTCTTGTACTTTTAAGCCAATCAGATACCCTACGGGCTCGGAAAGTGCAACGAAACCATCAAATTTTAGCTAGAAACTGTATTTTTGTCGATTTTTATTGAATTTGAACTATATTTCAACGTTTTTTGATGGTTCTGAGCCACCAAACACACTTAAAGCATGCAGAATCGACTCAGAATAGGAAAAGGAGACGTTTAGGTCAATTTTTATGCTTTCTGGCGTTCGTAGATACAAGAAAACTGTTAAAATTCTTCAGAAACGTCACTTTTGAAGTGTTTTCTTGTACTTTTAAGCCAATCAGATACCCTACGGGCTCGGAAAGTGCAACGAAACCATCAAATTTTAGCTAGAAACTGTATTTTTGTCGATTTTTATTGAATTTGAACTATATTTCAACGTTTTTTGATGGTTCTGAGCCACCAAAAACACTTAAAGCATGCAGAATCGACTCAGAATAGGAAAAGGAGACGTTTAGGTCAATTTTATGCATTCTGGCGTTCGTAGATACAAGAAAACTGTTAAAATTCTTCAGAAACGTCACTTTTGAAGTGTTTTCTTGTACTTTTAAGCCAATCAGATACCCTACGGGCTCGGAAAGTGCAACGAAACCATCAAATTTTAGCTAGAAACTGTATTTTTGTCGATTTTTATTGAATTTGAACTATATTTCAACGTTTTTTGATGGTTCTGAGCCACCAAACACACTTAAAGCATGCAGAATCGACTCAGAATAGGAAAAGGAGACGTTTAGGTCAATTTTATGCATTCTGGCGTTCGTAGATACAAGAAAACTGTTAAAATTCTTCAGAAACGTCACTTTTGAAGTGTTTTCTTGTACTTTTAAGCCAATCAGATACCCAACGGGCTCGGAAAGTGCAACGAAACCATCAAATTTTAGCTAGAAACTGTATTTTTGTTGATTTTTATTGAATTTGAACTATATTTCAACGTTTTTTGATGGTTCTGAGCCACCAAACACACTTAAAGCATGCAGAATCGACTCAGAATAGGAAAAGGAGACGTTTAGGTCAATTTTATGCATTCTGGCGTTCGTAGATACAAGAAAACTGTTAAAATTCTTCAGAAACGTCACTTTTGAAGTGTTTTCTTGTACTTTTAAGCCAATCAGATACCCTACGGGCTCGGAAAGTGCAACGAAACCATCAAATTTTAGCTAGAAACTGTATTTTTGTCGATTTTTATTGAATTTGAACTATATTTCAACGTTTTTTGATGGTTCTGAGCCACCAAACACACTTAAAGCATGCAGAATCGACTCAGAATAGGAAAAGGAGACGTTTAGGTCAATTTTATGCATTCTGGCGTTCGTAGATACAAGAAAACTGTTAAAATTCTTCAGAAACGTCACTTTTGAAGTGTTTTCTTGTACTTTTAAGCCAATCAGATACCCTACGGGCTCGGAAAGTGCAACGAAACCATCAAATTTTAGCTAGAAACTGTATTTTTGTCGATTTTTATTGAATTTGAACTATATTTCAACGTTTTTTGATGGTTCTGAGCCACCAAAAACACTTAAAGCATGCAGAATCGACTCAGAATAGGAAAAGGAGACGTTTAGGTCAATTTTATGCATTCTGGCGTTCGTAGATACAAGAAAACTGTTAAAATTCTTCAGAAACGTCACTTTTGAAGTGTTTTCTTGTACTTTTAAGCCAATCAGATACCCTACGGGCTCGGAAAGTGCAACGAAACCATCAAATTTTAGCTAGAAACTGTATTTTTGTCGATTTTTATTGAATTTGAACTATATTTCAACGTTTTTTGATGGTTCTGAGCCACCAAACACACTTAAAGCATGCAGAATCGACTCAGAATAGGAAAAGGAGACGTTTAGGTCAATTTTATGCATTCTGGCGTTCGTAGATGCAAGAAAACTGTTAAAATTCTTCAGAAACGTCACTTTTGAAGTGTTTTCTTGTACTTTTAAGCCAATCAGATACCCTACGGGCTCGGAAAGTGCAACGAAACCATCAAATTTTAGCTAGAAACTGTATTTTTGTCGATTTTTATTGAATTTGAACTATATTTCAACGTTTTTTGATGGTTCTGAGCCACCAAACACACTTAAAGCATGCAGAATCGACTCAGAATAGGAAAAGGAGACGTTTAGGTCAATTTTATGCATTCTGGCGTTCGTAGATACAAGAAAACTGTTAAAATTCTTCAGAAACGTCACTTTTGAAGTGTTTTCTTGTACTTTTAAGCCAATCAGATACCCTACGGGCTCGGAAAGTGCAACGAAACCATCAAATTTTAGCTAGAAACTGTATTTTTGTCGATTTTTATTGAATTTGAACTATATTTCAACGTTTTTTGATGGTTCTGAGCCACCAAACACACTTAAAGCATGCAGAATCGACTCAGAATAGGAAAAGGAGACGTTTAAGTCAATTTTATGCATTCTGGCGTTCGTAGATACAAGAAAACTGTTAAAATTCTTCAGAAACGTCACTTTTGAAGTGTTTTCTTGTACTTTTAAGCCAATCAGATACCCTACGGGCTCGGAAAGTGCAACGAAACCATCAAATTTTAGCTAGAAACTGTATTTTTGTCGATTTTTATTGAATTTGAACTATATTTCAACGTTTTTTGATGGTTCTGAGCCACCAAACACACTTAAAGCATGCAGAATCGACTCAGAATAGGAAAAGGAGACGTTTAGGTCAATTTTATGCATTCTGGCGTTCGTAGATACAAGAAAACTGTTAAAATTCTTTAGAAACGTCACTTTTGAAATATTTTCTTGTACTTTTAAGCCAATCAGATACCCTACGGGCTCGGAAAGTGCAACGAAACCATCAAATTTTAGCTAGAAACTGTATTTTTGTCGATTTTTATTGAATTTGAACTATATTTCAACGTTTTTTGATGGTTCTGAGCCACCAAACACACTTAAAGCATGCAGAATCGACTCAGAATAGGAAAAGGAGACGTTTAGGTCAATTTTATGCATTCTGGCGTTCGTAGATACAAGAAAACTGTTAAAATTCTTCAGAAACGTCACTTTTGAAGTGTTTTCTTGTACTTTTAAGCCAATCAGATACCCTACGGGCTCGGAAAGTGCAACGAAACCATCAAATTTCAGCTAGAAACTGTATTTTTGTCGATTTTTATTGAATTTGAACTATATTTCAACGTTTTTTGATGGTTCTGAGCCACCAAACACACTTAAAGCATGCAGAATCGACTCAGAATAGGAAAAGGAGACGTTTAGGTCAATTTTATGCATTCTGGCGTTCGTAGATACAAGAAAACTGTTAAAATTCTTCAGAAACGTCACTTTTGAAGTGTTTTCTTGTACTTTTAAGCCAATCAGATACCCTACGGGCTCGGAAAGTGCAACGAAACCATCAAATTTTAGCTAGAAACTGTATTTTTGTCGATTTTTATTGAATTTGAACTATATTTCAACGTTTTTTGATGGTTCTGAACCACCAAACACACTTAAAGCATGCAGAATCGACTCAGAATAGGAAAAGGAGACGTTTAGGTCAATTTTATGCATTCTGGCGTTCGTAGATACAAGAAAACTGTTAAAATTCTTCAGAAACGTCACTTTTGAAGTGTTTTCTTGTACTCTTAAGCCAATCAGATACCCTACGGGCTCGGAAAGTGCAACGAAACCATCAAATTTTAGCTAGAAACTGTATTTTTGTCGATTTTTATTGAATTTGAACTATATTTCAACGTTTTTTGATGGTTCTGAGCCACCAAACACACTTAAAGCATGCAGAATCGACTCAGAATAGGAAAAGGAGACGTTTAGGTCAATTTTATGCATTCTGGCGTTCGTGGATACAAGAAAACTGTTAAAATTCTTCAGAAACGTCACTTTTGAAGTGTTTTCTTGTACTTTTAAGCCAATCAGATACCCTACGGGCTCGGAAAGTGCAACGAAACCATCAAATTTTAGCTAGAAACTGTATTTTTGTCGATTTTTATTGAATTTGAACTCTATTTCAACGTTTTTTGATGGTTCTGAGCCACCAAACACACTTAAAGCATGCAGAATCGACTCAGAATAGGAAAAGGAGACGTTTAGGTCAATTTTATGCATTCTGGCGTTCGTAGATACAAGAAAACTGTTAAAATTCTTCAGAAACGTCACTTTTGAAGTGTTTTCTTGTACTTTTAAGCCAATCAGATACCCTACGGGCTCGGAAAGTGCAACGAAACCATCAAATTTTAGCTAGAAACTGTATTTTTGTCGATTTTTATTGAATTTGAACTATATTTCAACGTTTTTTGATGGTTCTGAGCCACCAAACACACTTAAAGCATGCAGAATCGACTCAGAATAGGAAAAGGAGACGTTTAGGTCAATTTTATGCATTCTGGCGTTCGTAGATACAAGAAAACTGTTAAAATTCTTCAGAAACGTCACTTTTGAAGTGTTTTCTTGTACTTTTAAGCCAATCAGATACCCTACGGGCTCGGAAAGTGCAACGAAACCATCAAATTTTAGCTAGAAACTGTATTTTTGTCGATTTTTATTGAATTTGAACTATATTTCAACGTTTTTTGATGGTTCTGAGCCACCAAACACACTTAAAGCATGCAGAATCGACTCAGAATAGGAAAAGGAGACGTTTAGGACAATTTTATGCATTCTGGCGTTCGTAGATACAAGAAAACTGTTAAAATTCTTCAGAAACGTCACTTTTGAAGTGTTTTCTTGTACTTTTAAGCCAATCAGATACCCTACGGGCTCGGAAAGTGCAACGAAACCATCAAATTTTAGCTAGAAACTGTATTTTTGTCGATTTTTATTGAATTTGAACTATATTTCAACGTTTTTTGATGGTTCTGAGCCACCAAACACACTTAAAGCATGCAGAATCGACTCAGAATAGGGAAAGGAGACGTTTAGGTCAATTTTATGCATTCTGGCGTTCGTAGATACAAGAAAACTGTTAAAATTCTTCAGAAACGTCACTTTTGAAGTGTTTTCTTGTACTTTTAAGCCAATCAGATACCCTACGGGCTCGGAAAGTGCAACGAAACCATCAAATTTTAGCTAGAAACTGTATTTTTGTCGATTTTTATTGAATTTGAACTATATTTCAACGTTTTTTGATGGTTCTGAGCCACCAAACACACTTAAAGCATGCAGAATCGACTCAGAATAGGAAAAGGAGACGTTTAGGTCAATTTTATGCATTCTCGCGTTCGTAGATACAAGAAAACTGTTAAAATTCTTCAGAAACGTCACTTTTGAAGTGTTTTCTTGTACTTTTAAGCCAATCAGATACCCTACGGGCTCGGAAAGTGCAACGAAACCATCAAATTTTAGCTAGAAACTGTATTTTTGTCGATTTTTATTGAATTTGAACTATATTTCAACGTTTTTTGATGGTTCTGAGCCACCAAACACACTTAAAGCATGCAGAATCGACTCAGAATAGGAAAAGGAGACGTTTAGGTCAATTTTATGCATTCTGGCGTTCGTAGATACAAGAAAACTGTTAAAATTCTTCAGAAACGTCACTTTTGAAGTGTTTTCTTGTACTCTTAAGCCAATCAGATACCCTACGGGCTCGGAAAGTGCAACGAAACCATCAAATTTTAGCTAGAAACTGTATTTTTGTCGATTTTTATTGAATTTGAACTATATTTCAACGTTTTTTGATGGTTCTGAGCCACCAAACACACTTAAAGCATGCAGAATCGACTCAGAATAGGAAAAGGAGACGTTTAGGTCAATTTTATGCATTCTGGCGTTCGTAGATACAAGAAAACTGTTAAAATTCTTCAGAAACGTCACTTTTGAAGTGTTTTCTTGTACTCTTAAGCCAATCAGATACCCTACGGTCTCGGAAAGTGCAACGAAACCATCAAATTTTAGCTAGAAACTGTATTTTTGTCGATTTTTATTGAATTTGAACTATATTTCAACGTTTTTTGATGGTTCTGAGCCACCAAACACACTTAAAGCATGCAGAATCGACTCAGAATAGGAAAAGGAGGACGTTTAGGTCAATTTTATGCATTCTGGCGTTCGTGGATACAAGAAAACTGTTAAAATTCTTCAGAAACATCACTTTTGAAGTGTTTTCTTGTACTTTTAAGCCAATCAGATACCCTACGGGCTCGGAAAGTGCAACGAAACCATCAAATTTTAGCTAGAAACTGTATTTTTGTCGATTTTTATTGAATTTGAACTCTATTTCAACGTTTTTTGATGGTTCTGAGCCACCAAACACACTTAAAGCATGCAGAATCGACTCAGAATAGGAAAAGGAGACATTTAGGTCAATTTTATGCATTCTGGCGTTCGTAGATACAAGAAAACTGTTAAAATTCTTCAGAAACGTCACTTTTGAAGTGTTTTCTTGTACTTTTAAGCCAATCAGATACCCTACGGGCTCGGAAAGTGCAACGAAACCATCAAATTTTAGCTAGAAACTGTATTTTTGTCGATTTTTATTGAATTTGAACTATATTTCAACGTTTTTTGATGGTTCTGAGCCACCAAACACACTTAAAGCATGCAGAATCGACTCAGAATAGGAAAAGGAGACGTTTAGGTCAATTTTATGCATTCTGGCGTTCGTAGATACAAGAAAACTGTTAAAATTCTTCAGAAACGTCACTTTTGAAGTGTTTTCTTGTACTTTTAAGCCAATCAGATACCCTACGGGCTCGGAAAGTGCAACGAAACCATCAAATTTTAGCTAGAAACTGTATTTTTGTCGATTTTTATTGAATTTGAACTATATTTCAACGTTTTTTGATGGTTCTGAGCCACCAAACACACTTAAAGCATGCAGAATCGACTCAGAATAGGAAAAGGAGACGTTTAGGACAATTTTATGCATTCTGGCGTTCGTAGATACAAGAAAACTGTTAAAATTCTTCAGAAACGTCACTTTTGAAGTGTTTTCTTGTACTTTTAAGCCAATCAGATACCCTACGGGCTCGGAAAGTGCAACGAAACCATCAAATTTTAGCTAGAAACTGTATTTTTGTCGATTTTTATTGAATTTGAACTATATTTCAACGTTTTTTGATGGTTCTGAGCCACCAAACACACTTAAAGCATGCAGAATCGACTCAGAATAGGAAAAGGAGACGTTTAGGTCAATTTTATGCATTCTGGCGTTCGTAGATACAAGAAAACTGTTAAAATTCTTCAGAAACGTCACTTTTGAAGTGTTTTCTTGTACTTTTAAGCCAATCAGATACCCTACGGGCTCGGAAAGTGCAACGAAACCATCAAATTTTAGCTAGAAACTGTATTTTTGTCGATTTTTATTGAATTTGAACTATATTTCAACGTTTTTTGATGGTTCTGAGCCACCAAACACACTTAAAGCATGCAGAATCGACTCAGAATAGGAAAAGGAGACGTTTAGGTCAATTTTATGCATTCTGGCGTTCGTAGATACAAGAAAACTGTTAAAATTCTTCAGAAACGTCACTTTTGAAGTGTTTTCTTGTACTTTTAAGCCAATCAGATACCCTACGGGCTCGGAAAGTGCAACGAAACCATCAAATTTTAGCTAGAAACTGTATTTTTGTCGATTTTTATTGAATTTGAACTATATTTCAACGTTTTTTGATGGTTCTGAGCCACCAAACACACTTAAAGCATGCAGAATCGACTCAGAATAGGAAAAGGAGACGTTTAGGTCAATTTTATTCATTCTGGCGTTCGTAGATACAAGAAAACTGTTAAAATTCTTCAGAAACGTCACTTTTGAAGTGTTTTCTTGTACTTTTAAGCCAATCAGATACCCTACGGGCTCGGAAAGTGCAACGAAAACATCAAATTTTAGCTAGAAACTGTATTTTTGTCGATTTTTATTGAATTTGAACTATATTTCAACGTTTTTTGATGGTTCTGAGCCACCAAACACACTTAAAGCATGCAGAATCGACTCAGAATAGGAAAAGGAGACGTTTAGGTCAATTTTATGCATTCTGGCGTTCGTAGATACAAGAAAACTGTTAAAATTCTTCAGAAACGTCACTTTTGAAGTGTTTTCTTGTACTTTTAAGCCAATCAGATACCCTACGGGCTCGGAAAGTGCAACGAAACCATCAAATTTTAGCTAGAAACTGTATTTTTGTCGATTTTTATTGAATTTGAACTATATTTCAACGTTTTTTGATGGTTCTGAGCCACCAAACACACTTAAAGCATGCAGAATCGACTCAGAATAGGAAAAGGAGACGTTTAGGTCAATTTTATGCATTCTGGCGTTCGTAGATACAAGAAAACTGTTAAAATTCTTCAGAAACGTCACTTTTGAAGTGTTTTCTTGTACTTTTAAGCCAATCAGATACCCTACGGGCTCGGAAAGTGCAACGAAACCATCAAATTTTAGCTAGAAACTGTATTTTTGTCGATTTTTATTGAATTTGAACTATATTTCAACGTTTTTTGATGGTTCTGAGCCACCAAACACACTTAAAGCATGCAGAATCGACTCAGAATAGGAAAAGGAGACGTTTAGGTCAATTTTATGCATTCTGGCGTTCGTAGATACAAGAAAACTGTTAAAATTCTTCAGAAACGTCACTTTTGAAGTGTTTTCTTGTACTTTTAAGCCAATCAGATACCCTACGGGCTCGGAAAGTGCAACGAAACCATCAAATTTTAGCTAGAAACTGTATTTTTGTCGATTTTTATTGAATTTGAACTATATTTCAACGTTTTTTGATGGTTCTGAGCCACCAAACACACTTAAAGCATGCAGAATCGACTCAGAATAGGAAAAGGAGACGTTTAGGTCAATTTTATGCATTCTGGCGTTCGTAGATACAAGAAAACTGTTAAAATTCTTCAGAAACGTCACTTTTGAAGTGTTTTCTTGTACTTTTAAGCCAATCAGATACCCTACGGGCTCGGAAAGTGCAACGAAACCATCAAATTTTAGCTAGAAACTGTATTTTTGTCGATTTTTATTGAATTTGAACTATATTTCAACGTTTTTTGATGGTTCTGAGCCACCAAACACACTTAAAGCATGCAGAATCGACTCAGAATAGGAAAAGGAGACGTTTAGGTCAATTTTATGCATTCTGGCGTTCGTAGATACAAGAAAACTGTTAAAATTCTTCAGAAACGTCACTTTTGAAGTGTTTTCTTGTACTTTTAAGCCAATCAGATACCCTACGGGCTCGGAAAGTGCAACGAAACCATCAAATTTTAGCTAGAAACTGTATTTTTGTCGATTTTTATTGAATTTGAACTATATTTCAACGTTTTTTGATGGTTCTGAGCCACCAAACACACTTAAAGCATGCAGAATCGACTCAGAATAGGAAAAGGAGACGTTTAGGTCAATTTTATGCATTCTGGCGTTCGTAGATACAAGAAAACTGTTAAAATTCCTCAGAAACGTCACTTTTGAAGTGTTTTCTTGTACTTTTAAGCCAATCAGATACCCTACGGGCTCGGAAAGTGCAACGAAACCATCAAATTTTAGCTAGAAACTGTATTTTTGTCGATTTTTATTGAATTTGAACTATATTTCAACGTTTTTTGATGGTTCTGAGCCACCAAACACATTTAAAGCATGCAGAATCGACTCAGAATAGGAAAAGGAGACGTTTAGGTCAATTTTATGCATTCTGGCGTTCGTAGATACAAGAAAACTGTTAAAATCCTTCAGAAACGTCACTTTTGAAGTGTTTTCTTGTACTTTTAAGCCAATCAGATACCCTACGGGCTCGGAAAGTGCAACGAAACCATCAAATTTTAGCTAGAAACTGTATTTTTGTCGATTTTTATTGAATTTGAACTATATTTCAACGTTTTTTGATGGTTCTGAGCCACAAACACACTTAAAGCATGCAGAATCGACTCAGAATAGGAAAAGGAGACGTTTAGGTCAATTTTATGCATTCTGGCGTTCGTAGATACAAGAAAACTGTTAAAATTCTTCAGAAACGTCACTTTTGAAGTGTTTTCTTGTACTTTTAAGCCAATCAGATACCCTACGGGCTCGGAAAGTGCAACGAAACCATCAAATTTTAGCTAGAAACTGTATTTTTGTCGATTTTTATTGAATTTGAACTATATTTCAACGTTTTTTGATGGTTCTGAGCCACCAAACACACTTAAAGCATGCAGAATCGACTCAGAATAGGAAAAGGACACGTTTAGGTCAATTTTATGCATTCTGGCGTTCGTAGATACAAGAAAACTGTTAAAATTCTTCAGAAACGTCACTTTTGAAGTGTTTTCTTGTACTTTTAAGCCAATCAGATACCCAACGGGCTCAGAAAGTGCAACGAAACCATCAAATTTTAGCTAGAAACTGTATTTTTGTCGAT
>NW_026972773.1:0-43967 GCF_036711695.1 Zophobas morio | reverse complement strand
GAAACGTCACTTTTGAAGTGTTTTCTTGTACTTTTAAGCCAATCAGATACCCTACGGGCTCGGAAAGTGCAACGAAACCATCAAATTTTAGCTAGAAACTGTATTTTTGTCGATTTTTATTGAATTTGAACTATATTTCAACGTTTTTTGATGGTTCTGAGCCACCAAACACACTTAAAGCATGCAGAATCGACTCAGAATAGGAAAAGGAGACGTTTAGGTCAATTTTATGCATTCTGGCGTTCGTAGATACAAGAAAACTGTTAAAATTCTTCAGAAACCTCACTTTTGAAGTGTTTTCTTGTGCTTTTAAGCCAATCAGATACCCTACGGGCTCGGAAAGTGCAACGAAACCATCAAATTTTAGCTAGAAACTGTATTTTTGTCGATTTTTATTGAATTTGAACTATATTTCAACGTTTTTTGATGGTTCTGAGCCACCAAACACACTTAAAGCATGCAGAATCGACTCAGAATAGGAAAAGGAGACGTTTAGGTCAATTTTATGCATTCTGGCGTTCGTAGATACAAGAAAACTGTTAAAATTCTTCAGAAACTTCACTTTTGAAGTGTTTTCTTGTACTTTTAAGCCAATCAGATACCCTACGGGCTCGGAAAGTGCAACGAAACCATCAAATTTTAGCTAGAAACTGTATTTTTGTCGATTTTTATTGAATTTGAACTATATTTCAAAGTTTTTTGATGGTTCTGAGCCACCAAACACACTTAAAGCATGCAGAATCGACTCAGAATAGGAAAAGGAGACGTTTAGGTCAATTTTATGCATTCTGGCGTTCGTAGATACAAGAAAACTGTTAAAATTCTTCAGAAACGTCACTTTTGAAGTGTTTTCTTGTACTTTTAAGCCAATCAGATACCCTACGGGCTCGGAAAGTGCAACGAAACCATCAAATTTTAGCTAGAAACTGTATTTTTGTCGATTTTTATTGAATTTGAACTATATTTCAACGTTTTTTGATGGTTCTGAGCCACCAAACACATTTAAAGCATGCAGAATCGACTCAGAATAGGAAAAGGAGACGTTTAGGTCAATTTTATGCATTCTGGCGTTCGTAGATACAAGAAAACTGTTAAAATTCTTCAGAAACGTCACTTTTGAAGTGTTTTCTTGTACTTTTAAGCCAATCAGATACCCTACGGGCTCGGAAAGTGCAACGAAACCATCAAATTTTAGCTAGAAACTGTATTTTTGTCGATTTTTATTGAATTTGAACTATATTTCAACGTTTTTTGATGGTTCTGAGCCACCAAACACACTTAAAGCATGCAAAATCGACTCAGAATAGGAAAAGGAGACGTTTAGGTCAATTTTATGCATTCTGGCGTTCGTAGATACAAGAAAACTGTTAAAATTCTTCAGAAACGTCACTTTTGAAGTGTTTTCTTGTACTTTTAAGCCAATCAGATACCCTACGGGCTCGGAAAGTGCAACGAAACCATCAAATTTTAGCTAGAAACTGTATTTTTGTCGATTTTTATTGAATTTGAACTATATTTCAACGTTTTTTGATGGTTCTGAGCCACCAAACACACTTAAAGCATGCAGAATCGACTCAGAATAGGAACAGGAGACGTTTAGGTCAATTTTATGCATTCTGGCGTTCGTAGATACAAGAAAACTGTTAAAATTCTTCAGAAACGTCACTTTTGAAGTGTTTTCTTGTACTTTTAAGCCAATCAGATACCCTACGGGCTCGGAAAGTGCAACGAAACCATCAAATTTTAGCTAGAAACTGTATTTTTGTCGATTTTTATTGAATTTGAACTATATTTCAACGTTTTTTGATGGTTCTGAGCCACCAAACACACTTAAAGCATGCAGAATCGACTCAGAATAGGAAAAGGAGACGTTTAGGTCAATTTTATGCATTCTGGCGTTCGTAGATACAAGAAAACTGTTAAAATTTTTCAGAAACGTCACTTTTGAAGTGTTTTCTTGTACTTTTAAGCCAATCAGATACCCTACGGGCTCGGAAAGTGCAACGAAACCATCAAATTTTAGCTAGAAACTGTATTTTTGTCGATTTTTATTGAATTTGAACTATATATCAACGTTTTTTGATGGTTCTGAGCCACCAAACACACTTAAAGCATGCAGAATCGACTCAGAATAGGAAAAGGAGACGTTTAGGTCAATTTTATGCATTCTGGCGTTCGTAGATACAAGAAAACTGTTAAAATTCTTCAGAAACATCACTTTTGAAGTGTTTTCTTGTACTTTTAAGCCAATCAGATACCCTACGGGCTCGTAAAGTGCAACGAAACCATCAAATTTTAGCTAGAAACTGTATTTTTGTCGATTTTTATTGAATTTGAACTATATTTCAACGTTTTTTGATGGTTCTGAGCCACCAAACACACTTAAAGCATGCAGAATCGACTCAGAATAGGAAAAGGAGACGTTTAGGTCAATTTTATGCATTCTGGCGTTCGTAGATACAAGAAAACTGTTAAAATTCTTCAGAAACGTCACTTTTGAAGTGTTTTCTTGTACTTTTAAGCCAGTCAGATACCCTACGGGCTCGGAAAGTGCAACGAAACCATCAAATTTTAGCTAGAAACTGTATTTTTGTCGATTTTTATTGAATTTGAACTATATTTTAACGTTTTTTGATGGTTCTGAGCCACCAAACACACTTAAAGCATGCAGAATCGACTCAGAATAGGAAAAGGAGACGTTTAGGTCAATTTTATGCATTCTGGCGTTCGTAGATACAAGAAAACTGTTAAAATTAGTGTTTTCTTGTACTTTTAAGCCAATCAGATACCCTACGGGCTCGGAAAGTGCAACGAAACCATCAAATTTTAGCTAGAAACTGTATTTTTGTCGATTTTTATTGAATTTGAACTATATTTCAAAGTTTTTTGATGGTTCTGAGCCACCAAACACACTTAAAGCATGCAGAATCGACTCAGAATAGGAAAAGGAGACGTTTAGGTCAATTTTATGCATTCTGGCGTTCGTAGATACAAGAAAACTGTTAAAATTCTTCAGAAACGTCACTTTTGAAGTGTTTTCTTGTACTTTTAAGCCAATCAGATACCCTACGGGCTCGGAAAGTGCAACGAAACCATCAAATTTTAGCTAGAAACTGTATTTTTGTCGATTTTTATTGAATTTGAACTATATTTCAACGTTTTTTGATGGTTCTGAGCCACCAAACACACTTAAAGCATGCAGAATCGACTCAGAATAGGAAAAGGAGACGTTTAGGTCAATTTTATGCATTCTGGCGTTCGTAGATACAAGAAAACTGTTAAAATTCTTCAGAAACGTCACTTTTGAAGTGTTTTCTTGTACTTTTAAGCCAATCAGATACCCTACGGGCTCGGAAAGTGCAACGAAACCATCAAATTTTAGCTAGAAACTGTATTTTTGTCGATTTTTATTGAATTTGAACTATATTTCAACGTTTTTTGATGGTTCTGAGCCACCAAACACACTTAAAGCATGCAGAATCGACTCAGAATAGGAAAAGGAGACGTTTAGGTCAATTTTATGCATTCTGGCGTTCGTAGATACAAGAAAACTGTTAAAATTCTTCAGAAACGTCACTTTTGAAGTGTTTTCTTGTGCTTTTAAGCCAATCAGATACCCTACGGGCTCGGAAAGTGCAACGAAACCATCAAATTTTAGCTAGAAACTGTATTTTTGTCGATTTTTATTGAATTTGAACTATATTTCAACGTTTTTTGATGGTTCTGAGCCACCAAACACACTTAAAGCATGCAGAATCGACTCAGAATAGGAAAAGGAGACGTTTAGGTCAATTTTATGCATTCTGGCGTTCGTAGATACAAGAAAACTGTTAAAATTCTTCAGAAACTTCACTTTTGAAGTGTTTTCTTGTACTTTTAAGCCAATCAGATACCCTACGGGCTCGGAAAGTGCAACGAAACCATCAAATTTTAGCTAGAAACTGTATTTTTGTCGATTTTTATTGAATTTGAACTATATTTCAACGTTTTTTGATGGTTCTGAGCCACCAAACACACTTAAAGCATGCAGAATCGACTCAGAATAGGAAAAGGAGACGTTTAGGTCAATTTTATGCATTCTGGCGTTCGTAGATACAAGAAAACTGTTAAAATTCTTCAGAAACGTCACTTTTGAAGTGTTTTCTTGTACTTTTAAGCCAATCAGATACCCTACGGGCTCGGAAAGTGCAACGAAACCATCAAATTTTAGCTAGAAACTGTATTTTTGTCGATTTTTATTGAATTTGAACTATATTTCAACGTTTTTTGATGGTTCTGAGCCACCAAACACACTTAAAGCATGCAGAATCGACTCAGAATAGGAAAAGGAGACGTTTAGGTCAATTTTATGCATTCTGGCGTTCGTAGATACAAGAAAACTGTTAAAATTCTTCAGAAACGTCACTTTTGAAGTGTTTTCTTGTACTTTTAAGCCAATCAGATACCCTACGGGCTCGGAAAGTGCAACGAAACCATCAAATTTTCGCTAGAAACTGTATTTTTGTCGATTTTTATTGAATTTGAACTATATTTCAACGTTTTTTGATGGTTCTGAGCCACCAAACACACTTAAAGCATGCAGAATCGACTCAGAATAGGAAAAGGAGACGTTTAGGTCAATTTTATGCATTCTGGCGTTCGTAGATACAAGAAAACTGTTAAAATTCTTCAGAAACGTCACTTTTGAAGTGTTTTCTTGTACTTTTAAGCCAATCAGATACCCTACGGGCTCGGAAAGTGCAACGAAACCATCAAATTTTAGCTAGAAACTGTATTTTTGTCGATTTTTATTGAATTTGAACTATATTTCAACGTTTTTTGATGGTTCTGAGCCACCAAACACATTTAAAGCATGCAGAATCGACTCAGAATAGGAAAAGGAGACGTTTAGGTCAATTTTATGCATTCTGGCGTTCGTAGATACAAGAAAACTGTTAAAATTCTTCAGAAACGTCACTTTTGAAGTGTTTTCTTGTACTTTTAAGCCAATCAGATACCCAACGGGCTCGGAAAGTGCAACGAAACCATCAAATTTTAGCTAGAAACTGTATTTTTGTCGATTTTTATTGAATTTGAACTATATTTCAACGTTTTTTGATGGTTCTGAGCCACCAAACACACTTAAAGCATGCAAAATCGACTCAGAATAGGAAAAGGAGACGTTTATGTCAATTTTATGCATTCTGGCGTTCGTAGATACAAGAAAACTGTTAAAATTCTTCAGAAACGTCACTTTTGAAGTGTTTTCTTGTACTTTTAAGCCAATCAGATACCCTACGGGCTCGGAAAGTGCAACGAAACCATCAAATTTTAGCTAGAAACTGTATTTTTGTCGATTTTTATTGAATTTGAACTATATTTCAACGTTTTTTGATGGTTCTGAGCCACCAAACACACTTAAAGCATGCAGAATCGACTCAGAATAGGAACAGGAGACGTTTAGGTCAATTTTATGCATTCTGGCGTTCGTAGATACAAGAAAACTGTTAAAATTCTTCAGAAACGTCACTTTTGAAGTGTTTTCTTGTACTTTTAAGCCAATCAGATACCCTACGGGCTCGGAAAGTGCAACGAAACCATCAAATTTTAGCTAGAAACTGTATTTTTGTCGATTTTTATTGAATTTGAACTATATTTCAACGTTTTTTGATGGTTCTGAGCCACCAAACACACTTAAAGCATGCAGAATCGACTCAGAATAGGAAAAGGAGACGTTTAGGTCAATTTTATGCATTCTGGCGTTCGTAGATACAAGAAAACTGTTAAAATTCTTCAGAAACGTCACTTTTGAAGTGTTTTCTTGTACTTTTAAGCCAATCAGATACCCTACGGGCTCGGAAAGTGCAACGAAACCATCAAATTTTAGCTAGAAACTGTATTTTTGTCGATTTTTATTGAATTTGAACTATATATCAACGTTTTTTGATGGTTCTGAGCCACCAAACACACTTAAAGCATGCAGAATCGACTCAGAATAGGAAATGGAGACGTTTAGGTCAATTTTATGCATTCTGGCGTTCGTAGATACAAGAAAACTGTTAAAATTCTTCAGAAACGTCACTTTTGAAGTGTTTTCTTGTACTTTTAAGCCAATCAGATACCCTACGGGCTCGGAAAGTGCAACGAAACCATCAAATTTTAGCTAGAAACTGTATTTTTGTCGATTTTTATTGAATTTGAACTATATTTCAAAGTTTTTTGATGGTTCTGAGCCACCAAACACACTTAAAGCATGCAGAATCGACTCAGAATAGGAAAAGGAGACGTTTAGGTCAATTTTATGCATTCTGGCGTTCGTAGATACAAGAAAACTGTTAAAATTCTTCAGAAACGTCACTTTTGAAGTGTTTTCTTGTACTTTTAAGCCAATCAGATACCCTACGGGCTCGGAAAGTGCAACGAAACCATCAAATTTTAGCTAGAAACTGTATTTTTGTCGATTTTTATTGAATTTGAACTATATTTCAACGTTTTTTGATGGTTCTGAGCCACCAAACACACTTAAAGCATGCAGAATCGACTCGGAATAGGAAAAGGAGACGTTTAGGTCAATTTTATGCATTCTGGCGTTCGTAGATACAAGAAAACTGTTAAAATTCTTCAGAAACGTCACTTTTGAAGTGTTTTCTTGTACTTTTAAGCCAATCAGATACCCAACGGGCTCGGAAAGTGCAACGAAACCATCAAATTTTAGCTAGAAACTGTATTTTTGTCGATTTTTATTGAATTTGAACTATATTTCAACGTTTTTTGATGGTTCTGAGCCACCAAACACACTTAAAGCATGCAGAATCGACTCAGAATAGGAAAAGGAGACGTTTAGGTCAATTTTATGCATTCTGGCGTTCGTAGATACAAGAAAACTGTTAAAATTCTTCAGAAACGTCACTTTTGAAGTGTTTTCTTGTACTTTTAAGCCAATCAGATACCCTACGGGCTCGGAAAGTGCAACGAAACCATCAAATTTTAGCTAGAAACTGTATTTTTGTCGATTTTTATTGAATTTGAACTATATTTCAACGTTTTTTGATGGTTCTGAGCCACCAAACACACTTAAAGCATGCAGAATCGACTCAGAATAGGAAAAGGAGACGTTTAGGTCAATTTTATGCATTCTGGCGTTCGTAGATAATAATAATAATAATAATAATAACGTTTATTGTCCAAACAGAACCTTGTTCCAATTACAGGACAACGAAGAAAAAGAAAAAACAATAAATACATTAAATACATTAAACAAACCTCACATTTCCTACACTGACTTAACTAACATTGGTGTATTTATTCTACTTCTACTTCACAGAAACATTCTAATATACTTTTGAGTTTGTCATGGTTTATATCACAGTCGGCGGATATCTTGTTAAACAAATTACACATTGAGTATATCGGCGATTTTGTCAACAAATTGGTTCGAGGCGTCTTCAACTGAAATGTAGGAGTGCTTCTACCTTGATAACTCGGAATCCTATAGCAGATGTTTTCAAGAATGTCTGGCGCGTCAATCCTGTTGTGTAAGATATTGTACAGAAATTTTATAGACGTCCTTTCTCTTCTTATTCTTAATGGTAAAATTTGGAACCTTTTCAGCAATTCAGATTGAGGACAACCTCTTACAGGATAGACTTTGTCACATTTATATGCCAGAAATTTTAAATAGCGTCTCTGTATTTTTTCCAAATTGTCAATATGTACATCGTATATTGGCGACCAAATGATGGAACCATATTCTAAAATTGATCTCACATATGAGTTGTACAAAACACTGATACAATTACTATTCCAGAAATCATGTGAATTTCTAATAACAAACCCTAAGAACCTGAACGCTTTATTTATCGAGTTGTTAATATGCTCCACAAAGGACAAAGTGGTGTCAAGTGTAATTCCTAGATCAGTAGTACTCTCACAGCGACAAAGTAATTTGCTGTTAATTTTGTAATCGTACAACGTGATACACTTCCTTCTGGTAAACGTCATTATCTTGCATTTGTCTTGGGCTACTTTGAATCGGTTTAATGTGCAGTGTTCCACAATTCTGTCCATATCCCTTTGGAGGTCGTACGCATCATCCAAATTTTTGATCTCCTTAAAAATCTTTATGTCGTCAGCAAATAAAAGAAGCCTTGTAGATGGAGAAACAGGAAAATCATTTAAAAAAATTAGGAATAATAAGGGACCCAAGTTACTACCTTGAGGTACACCCGATCTAACGGTATACGTCTTAGATGTAAATCCATTATACTGAACGTATTGTTGCCGATTACTTATGTAGTCAGTAAATAGCAACACCAATGTGTCGCAGAAACCCATAGTTCTTAATTTCTGTAAGAGTAAATTATGGTCAATGGTGTCAAAAGCCTTATGAATGTCTAAATATCCCACATCTACCTGTCCATTTCTGATGGTAGATACAAGAAAACTGTTAAAATTCTTCAGAAACGTCACTTTTGAAGTGTTTTCTTGTACTTTTAAGCCAATCAGATACCCTACGGGCTCGGAAAGTGCAACGAAACCATCAAATTTTAGCTAGAAACTGTATTTTTGTCGATTTTTATTGAATTTGAACTATATTTCAACGTTTTTTGATGGTTCTGAGCCACCAAACACACTTAAAGCATGCAGAATCGACTCAGAATAGGAAAAGGAGACGTTTAGGTCAATTTTATGCATTCTGGCGTTCGTAGATACAAGAAAACTGTTAAAATTCTTCAGAAACGTCACTTTTGAAGTGTTTTCTTGTACTTTTAAGCCAATCAGATACCCTACGGGCTCGGAAAGTGCAACGGAACCTTCAAATTTTAGCTAGAAACTGTATTTTTGTCGATTTTTATTGAATTTGAACTATATTTCAACGTTTTTTGATGGTTCTGAGCCACCAAACACACTTAAAGCATGCAGAATCGAATAGGAAAAGGAGACGTTTAGGTCAATTTTATGCATTCTGGCGTTCGTAGATACAAGAAAACTGTTAAAATTCTTCAGAAACGTCACTTTTGAAGTGTTTTCTTGTACTTTTAAGCCAATCAGATACCCTACGGGCTCGGAAAGTGCAACGAAACCATCAAATTTTAGCTAGAAACTGTATTTTTGTCGATTTTTATTGAATTTGAACTATATTTCAACGTTTTTTGATGGTTCTGAGCCACCAAACACACTTAAAGCATGCAGAATCGACTCAGAATAGGAAAAGGAGACGTTTAGGTCAATTTTATGCATTCTGGCGTTCGTAGATACAAGAAAACTGTTAAAATTCTTCAGAAACGTCACTTTTGAAGTGTTTTCTTGTACTTTTAAGCCAATCAGATACCCTACGGGCTCGGAAAGTGCAACGAAACCATCAAATTTTAGCTAGAAACTGTATTTTTGTCGATTTTTATTGAATTTGAACTATATTTCAACGTTTTTTGATGGTTCTGAGCCACCAAACACACTTAAAGCATGCAGAATCGACTCAGAATAGGAAAAGGAGACGTTTAGGTCAATTTTATGCATTCTGGCGTTCGTAGATACAAGAAAACTGTTAAAATTCTTCAGAAACGTCACTTTTGAAGTGTTTTCTTGTACTTTTAAGCCAATCAGATACCCTACGGGCTCGGAAAGTGCAACGAAACCATCAAATTTTAGCTAGAAACTGTATTTTTGTCGATTTTTATTGAATTTGAACTATATTTCAACGTTTTTTGATGGTTCTGAGCCACCAAACACACTTAAAGCATGCAGAATCGACTCAGAATAGGAAAAGGAGACGTTTAGGTCAATTTTATGCATTCTGGCGTTCGTAGATACAAGAAAACTGTTAAAATTCTTCAGAAACGTCACTTTTGAAGTGTTTTCTTGTACTTTTAAGCCAATCAGATACCCTACGGGCTCGGAAAGTGCAACGAAACCATCAAATTTTAGCTAGAAACTGTATTTTTGTCGATTTTTATTGAATTTGAACTATATTTCAACGTTTTTTGATGGTTCTGAGCCACCAAACACACTTAAAGCATGCAGAATCGACTCAGAATAGGAAAAGGAGACGTTTAGGTCAATTTTATGCATTCTGGCGTTCGTAGATACAAGAAAACTGTTAAAATTCTTCAGAAACGTCACTTTTGAAGTGTTTTCTTGTACTTTTAAGCCCATCAGATACCCTGCGGGCTCGGAAAGTGCAACGAAACCATCAAATTTTAGCTAGAAACTGTATTTTTGTCGATTTTTATTGAATTTGAACTATATTTCAACGTTTTTTGATGGTTCTGAGCCACCAAACACACTTAAAGCATGCAGAATCGACTCAGAATAGGAAAAGGAGACGTTTAGGTCAATTTTATGCATTCTGGCGTTCGTAGATACAAGAAAACTGTTAAAATTCTTCAGAAACGTCACTTTTGAAGTGTTTTCTTGTACTTTTAAGCCAATCAGATACCCAACGGGCTCGGAAAGTGCAACGAAACCATCAAATTTTAGCTAGAAACTGTATTTTTGTCGATTTTTATTGAATTTGAAGTATATTTCAACGTTTTTTGATGGTTCTGAGCCACCAAACACACTTAAAGCATGCAGAATCGACTCAGAATAGGAAAAGGAGACGTTTAGGTCAATTTTATGCATTCTGGCGTTCGTAGATACAAGAAAACTGTTAAAATTCTTCAGAAACGTCACTTTTGAAGTGTTTTCTTGTACTTTTAAGCCAATCAGATACCCTACGGGCTCGGATAGTGCAACGAAACCATCAAATTTTAGCTAGAAACTGTATTTTTGTCGATTTTTATTGAATTTGAACTATATTTCAACGTTTTTTGATGGTTCTGAGCCACCAAACACACTTAAAGCATGCAGAATCGACTCAGAATAGCAAAAGGAGACGTTTAGGTCAATTTTATGCATTCTGGCGTTCGTAGATACAAGAAAACTGTTAAAATTCTTCAGAAACGTCACTTTTGAAGTGTTTTCTTGTACTTTTAAGCCAATCAGATACCCTACGGGCTCGGAAAGTGCAACGAAACCATCAAATTTTAGCTAGAAACTGTATTTTTGTCGATTTTTATTGAATTTGAACTATATTTCAACGTTTTTTGATGGTTCTGAGCCACCAAACACACTTAAAGCATGCAGAATCGACTCAGAATAGGAAAAGGAGACGTTTAGGTCAATTTTATGCATTCTGGCGTTCGTAGATACAAGAAAACTGTTAAAATTCTTCAGAAACGTCACTTTTGAAGTGTTTTCTTGTACTTTTAAGCCAATCAGATACCCTGCGGGCTCGGAAAGTGCAACGAAACCATCAAATTTTAGCTAGAAACTGTATTTTTGTCGATTTTTATTGAATTTGAACTATATTTCAACGTTTTTTGATGGTTCTGAGCCACCAAACACACTTAAAGCATGCAGAATCGACTCAGAATAGGAAAAGGAGACGTTTAGGTCAATTTTATGCATTCTGGCGTTCGTAGATACAAGAAAACTGTTAAAATTCTTCAGAAACGTCACTTTTGAAGTGTTTTCTTGTACTTTTAAGCCAATCAGATACCCAACGGGCTCGGAAAGTGCAACGAAACCATCAAATTTTAGCTAGAAACTGTATTTTTGTCGATTTTTATTGAATTTGAAGTATATTTCAACGTTTTTTGATGGTTCTGAGCCACCAAACACACTTAAAGCATGCAGAATCGACTCAGAATAGGAAAAGGAGACGTTTAGGTCAATTTTATGCATTCTGGCGTTCGTAGATACAAGAAAACTGTTAAAATTCTTCAGAAACGTCACTTTTGAAGTGTTTTCTTGTACTTTTAAGCCAATCAGATACCCTACGGGCTCGGAAAGTGCAACGAAACCATCAAATTTTAGCTAGAAACTGTATTTTTGTCGATTTTTATTGAATTTGAACTATATTTCAACGTTTTTTGATGGTTCTGAGCCACCAAACACACTTAAAGCATGCAGAATCGACTCAGAATAGGAAAAGGAGACGTTTAGGTCAATTTTATGCATTCTGGCGTTCGTACATACAAGAAAACTGTTAAAACTCTTCAGAAACGTCACTTTTGAAGTGTTTTCTTGTACTTTTAAGCCAATCAGATACCCTACGGGCTCGGAAAGTGCAACGAAACCATCAAATTTTAGCTAGAAACTGTATTTTTGTCGATTTTTATTGAATTTGAACTATATTTCAACGTTTTTTGATGGTTCTGAGCCACCAAACACACTTAAAGCATGCAGAATCGACTCAGAATAGGAAAAGGAGACGTTTAGGTCAATTTTATGCATTCTGGCGTTCGTAGATACAAGAAAACTGTTAAAATTCTTCAGAAACGTCACTTTTGAAGTGTTTTCTTGTACTTTTAAGCCAATCAGATACCCTACGGGCTCGGAAAGTGCAACGAAACCATCAAATTTTAGCTAGAAACTGTATTTTTGTCGATTTTTATTGAATTTGAACTATATTTCAACGTTTTTTGATGGTTCTGAGCCACCAAACACACTTAAAGCATGCAGAATCGACTCAGAATAGGAAAAGGAGACGTTTAGGTCAATTTTTGTGCATTCTGGCGTTCGTAGATACAAGAAAACTGTTAAAATTCTTCAGAAACGTCACTTTTGAAGTGTTTTCTTGTACTTTTAAGCCAATCAGATACCCTACGGGCTCGGAAAGTGCAACGAAACCATCAAATTTTAGCTAGAAACTGTATTTTTGTCAATTTTTATTGAATTTGAACTATATTTCAACGTTTTTTGATGGTTCTGAGCCACCAAACACACTTAAAGCATGCAGAATCGACTCAGAATAGGAAAAGGAGACGTTTAGGTCAATTTTATGCATTCTGGCGTTCGTAGATACAAGAAAACTGTTAAAATTCTTCAGAAACGTCACTTTTGAAGTGTTTTCTTGTACTTTTAAGCCAATCAGATACCCTACGGGCTCGGAAAGTGCAACGAAACCATCAAATTTTAGCTAGAAACTGTATTTTTGTCGATTTTTATTGAATTTGAACTATATTTCAACGTTTTTTGATGGTTCTGAGCCACCAAACACACTTAAAGCATGCAGAATCGACTCAGAATAGGAAAAGGAGACGTTTAGGTCAATTTTATGCATTCTGGCGTTCGTAGATACAAGAAAACTGTTAAAATTCTTCAGAAACGTCACTTTTGAAGTGTTTTCTTGTACTTTTAAGCCAATCAGATACCCTACGGGCTCGGAAAGTGCAACGAAACCATCAAATTTTAGCTAGAAACTGTATTTTTGTCGATTTTTATTGAATTTGAACTATATTTCAACGTTTTTTGATGGTTCTGAGCCACCAAACACACTTAAAGCATGCAGAATCGACTCAGAATAGGAAAAGGAGACGTTTAGGTCAATTTTATGCATTCTGGCCTTCGTAGATACAAGAAAACTGTTAAAATTCTTCAGAAACGTCACTTTTGAAGTGTTTTCTTGTACTTTTAAGCCAATCAGATACCCTACGGGCTCGGAAAGTGCAACGAAACCATCAAATTTTAGATAGAAACTGTATTTTTGTCGATTTTTATTGAATTTGAACTATATTTCAACGTTTTTTGATGGTTCTGAGCCACCAAACACACTTAAAGCATGCAGAATCGACTCAGAATAGGAAAAGGAGACGTTTAGGTCAATTTTATGCATTCTGGCGTTCGTAGATACAAGAAAACTGTTAAAATTCTTCAGAAACGTCACTTTTGAAGTGTTTTCTTGTACTTTTAAGCCAATCAGATACCCTACGGGCTCGGAAAGTGCAACGAAACCATCAAATTTTAGCTAGAAACTGTATTTTTGTCGATTTTTATTGAATTTGAACTATATTTCAACGTTTTTTGATGGTTCTGAGCCACCAAACACACTTAAAGCATTCAGAATCGACTCAGAATAGGAAAAGGAGACGTTTAGGTCAACTTTATGCATTCTGGCGTTCGTAGATACAAGAAAACTGTTAAAATTCTTCAGAAACGTCACTTTTGAAGTGTTTTCTTGTACTTTTAAGCCAATCAGATACCCTACGGGCTCGGAAAGTGCAACGAAACCATCAAATTTTAGCCAGAAACTGTATTTTTGTCGATTTTTATTGAATTTGAACTATATTTCAACGTTTTTTGATGTTTCTGAGCCACCAAACACACTTAAAGCATGCAGAATCGACTCAGAATAGGAAAAGGAGACGTTTAGGTCAATTTTATGCATTCTGGCGTTCGTAGATACAAGAAAACTGTTAAAATTCTTCAGAAACGTCACTTTTGAAGTGTTTTCTTGTACTTTTAAGCCAATCAGATACCCTACGGGCTCGGAAAGTGCAACGAAACCATCAAATTTTAGATAGAAACTGTATTTTTGCGGATTTTTATTGAATTTGAACTATATTTCAACGTTTTTTGATGGTTCTGAGCCACCAAACACACTTAAAGCATGCAGAATCGACTCAGAATAGGAAAAGGAGACGTTTAGGTCAATTTTATGCATTCTGGCGTTCGTAGACACAAGAAAACTGTTAAAATTCTTCAGAAACGTCACTTTTGAAGTGTTTTCTTGTACTTTTAAGCCAATCAGATACCCTACGGGCTCGGAAAGTGCAACGAAACCATCAAATTTTAGCTAGAAACTGTATTTTTGTCGATTTTTATTGAATTTGAACTATATTTCAACGTTTTTTGATGGTTCTGAGCCACCAAACACACTTAAAGCATTCAGAATCGACTCAGAATAGGAAAAGGAGACGTTTAGGTCAATTTTATGCATTCTGGCGTTCGTAGATACAAGAAAACTGTTAAAATTCTTCAGAAACGTCACTTTTGAAGTGTTTTCTTGTACTTTTAAGCCAATCAGATACCCTACGGGCTCGGAAAGTGCAACGAAACCATCAAATTTTAGCTAGAAACTGTATTTTTGTCGATTTTTATTGAATTTGAACTATATTTCAACGTTTTTTGATGTTTCTGAGCCACCAAACACACTTAAAGCATGCAGAATCGACTCAGAATAGGAAAAGGAGACGTTTAGGTCAATTTTATGCATTCTGGCGTTCGTAGATACAAGAAAACTGTTAAAATTCTTCAGAAACGTCACTTTTGAAGTGTTTTCTTGTACTTTTAAGCCAATCAGATACCCTACGGGCTCGGAAAGTGCAACGAAACCATCAAATTTTAGCTAGAAACTGTATTTTTGTCGATTTTTATTGAATTTGAACTATATTTCAACGTTTTTTGATGGTTCTGAGCCACCAAACACACTTAAAGCATGCAGAATCGACTCAGAATAGGAAAAGGAGACGTTTAGGTCAATTTTATGCATTCTGGCGTTCGTAGATACAAGAAAACTGTTAAAATTCTTCAGAAACGTCACTTTTGAAGTGTTTTCTTGTACTTTTAAGCCAATCAGATACCCTACGGGCTCGGAAAGTGCAACGAAACCATCAAATTTTAGCTAGAAACTGTATTTTTGTCGATTTTTATTGAATTTGAACTATATTTCAACGTTTTTTGATGGTTCTGAGCCACCAAACACACTTAAAGCATGCAGAATCGACTCAGAATAGGAAAAGGAGACGTTTAGGTCAATTTTATGCATTCTGGCGTTCGTAGATACAAGAAAACTGTTAAAATTCTTCAGAAACGTCACTTTTGAAGTGTTTTCTTGTACTTTTAAGCCAATCAGATACCCTACGGGCTCGGAAAGTGCAACGAAACCATCAAATTTTAGCTAGAAACTGTATTTTTGTCGATTTTTATTGAATTTGAACTATATTTCAACGTTTTTTGATGGTTCTGAGCCACCGAACACACTTAAAGCATGCAGAATCGACTCAGAATAGGAAAAGGAGACGTTTAGGTCAATTTTATGCATTCTGGCGTTCGTAGATACAAGAAAACTGTTAAAATTCTTCAGAAACGTCACTTTTGAAGTGTTTTCTTGTACTTTTAAGCCAATCAGATACCCAACGGGCTCGGAAAGTGCAACGAAACCATCAAATTTTAGCTAGAAACTGTATTTTTGTCGATTTTTATTGAATTTGAACTATATTTCAACGTTTTTTGATGGTTCTGAGCCACCAAACACACTTAAAGCATGCAGAATCGACTCAGAATAGGAAAAGGAAACGTTTAGGTCAATTTTATGCATTCTGGCGTTCGTAGATACAAGAAAACTGTTAAAATTCTTCAGAAACGTCACTTTTGAAGTGTTTTCTTGTACTTTTAAGCCAATCAGGTACCCTACGGGCTCGGAAAGTGCAACGAAACCATCAAATTTTAGCTAGAAACTGTATTTTTGTCGATTTTTATTGAATTTGAACTATATTTCAACGTTTTTTGATGGTTCTGAGCCACCAAACACACTTAAAGCATGCAGAATCGACTCAGAATAGGAAAAGGAGACGTTTAGGTCAATTTTATGCATTCTGGCGTTCGTAGATACAAGAAAACTGTTAAAATTCTTCAGAAACGTCACTTTCGAAGTGTTTTCTTGTACTTTTAAGCCAATCAGATACCCTACGGGCTCGGAAAGTGCAACGAAACCATCAAATTTTAGCTAGAAACTGTATTTTTGTCGATTTTTATTGAATTTGAACAATATTTCAACGTTTTTTGATGGTTCTGAGCCACCAAACACACTTAAAGCATGCAGAATCGACTCAGAATAGGAAAAGGAGACGTTTAGGTCAATTTTATGCATTCTGGCGTTCGTAGATACAAGAAAACTGTCAAAATTCTTCAGAAACGTCACTTTTGAAGTGTTTTCTTGTACTTTTAAGCCAATCAGATACCCGACGGGCTCGGAAAGTGCAACGAAACCATCAAATTTTAGCTAGAAACTGTATTTTTGTCGATTTTTATTGAATTTGAACTATATTTCAACGTTTTTTGATGGTTCTGAGCCACCAAACACACTTAAAGCATGCAGAATCGACTCAGAATAGGAAAAGGAGACGTTTAGGTCAATTTTATGCATTCTGGCGTTCGTAGATACAAGAAAACTGTTAAAATTCTTCAGAAACGTCACTTTTGAAGTGTTTTCTTGTAATTTTAAGCCAATCAGATACCCTACGGGCTCGGAAAGTGCAACGAAACCATCAAATTTTAGCTAGAAACTGTATTTTTGTCGATTTTTATTGAATTTGAACTATATTTCAACGTTTTTTGATGGTTCTGAGCCACCAAACACACTTAAAGCATGCAGAATCGACTCAGAATAGGAAAAGGAGACGTTTAGGTCAATTTTATGCATTCTGGCGTTCGTAGATACAAGAAAACTGTTAAAATTCTTCAGAAACGTCACTTTTGAAGTGTTTTCTTGTAATTTTAAGCCAATCAGATACCCTACGGGCTCGGAAAGTGCAACGAAACCATCAAATTTTAGCTAGAAACTGTATTTTTGTCGATTTTTATTGAATTTGAACTATATTTCAACGTTTTTTGATGGTTCTGAGCCACCAAACACACTTAAAGCATGCAGAATCGACTCAGAATAGGAAAAGGAGACGTTTAGGTCAATTTTATGCATTCTGGCGTTCGTAGATACAAGAAAACTGTTAAAATTCTTCAGAAACGTCACTTTTGAAGTGTTTTCTTGTACTTTTAAGCCAATCAGATACCCTACGGGCTCGGAAAGTGCAACGAAACCATCAAATTTTAGCTAGAAACTGTATTTTTGTCGATTTTTATTGAATTTGAACTATATTTCAACGTTTTTTGATGGTTCTGAGCCACCAAACACACTTAAAGCATGCAGAATCGACTCAGAATAGGAAAAGGAGACGTTTAGGTCAATTTTATGCATTCTGGCGTTCGTAGATACAAGAAAACTGTTAAAATTCTTCAGAAACGTCACTTTTGAAGTGTTTTCTTGTACTTTTAAGCCAATCAGATACCCTACGGGCTCGGAAAGTGCAACGAAACCATCAAATTTTAGCTAGAAACTGTATTTTTGTCGATTTTTATTGAATTTGAACTATATTTCAACGTTTTTTGATGGTTCTGAGCCACCAAACACACTTAAAGCATGCAGAATCGACTCAGAATAAGAAAAGGAGACGTTTAGGTCAATTTTATGCATTCTGGCGTTCGTAGATACAAGAAAACTGTTAAAATTCTTCAGAAACGTCACTTTTGAAGTGTTTTCTTGTACTTTTAAGCCAATCAGATACCCTACGGGCTCGGAAAGTGCAACGAAACCATCAAATTTTAGCTAGAAACTGTATTTTTGTCGATTTTTATTGAATTTGAACTATATTTCAACGTTTTTTGATGGTTCTGAGCCACCAAACACACTTAAAGCATTCAGAATCGACTCAGAATAGGAAAAGGAGACGTTTAGGTCAACTTTATGCATTCTGGCGTTCGTAGATACAAGAAAACTGTTAAAATTCTTCAGAAACGTCACTTTTGAAGTGTTTTCTTGTACTTTTAAGCCAATCAGATACCCTACGGGCTCGGAAAGTGCAACGAAACCATCAAATTTTAGCCAGAAACTGTATTTTTGTCGATTTTTATTGAATTTGAACTATATTTCAACGTTTTTTGATGTTTCTGAGCCACCAAACACACTTAAAGCATGCAGAATCGACTCAGAATAGGAAAAGGAGACGTTTAGGTCAATTTTATGCATTCTGGCGTTCGTAGATACAAGAAAACTGTTAAAATTCTTCAGAAACGTCACTTTTGAAGTGTTTTCTTGTACTTTTAAGCCAATCAGATACCCTACGGGCTCGGAAAGTGCAACGAAACCATCAAATTTTAGATAGAAACTGTATTTTTGCGGATTTTTATTGAATTTGAACTATATTTCAACGTTTTTTGATGGTTCTGAGCCACCAAACACACTTAAAGCATGCAGAATCGACTCAGAATAGGAAAAGGAGACGTTTAGGTCAATTTTATGCATTCTGGCGTTCGTAGACACAAGAAAACTGTTAAAATTCTTCAGAAACGTCACTTTTGAAGTGTTTTCTTGTACTTTTAAGCCAATCAGATACCCTACGGGCTCGGAAAGTGCAACGAAACCATCAAATTTTAGCTAGAAACTGTATTTTTGTCGATTTTTATTGAATTTGAACTATATTTCAACGTTTTTTGATGGTTCTGAGCCACCAAACACACTTAAAGCATTCAGAATCGACTCAGAATAGGAAAAGGAGACGTTTAGGTCAATTTTATGCATTCTGGCGTTCGTAGATACAAGAAAACTGTTAAAATTCTTCAGAAACGTCACTTTTGAAGTGTTTTCTTGTACTTTTAAGCCAATCAGATACCCTACGGGCTCGGAAAGTGCAACGAAACCATCAAATTTTAGCTAGAAACTGTATTTTTGTCGATTTTTATTGAATTTGAACTATATTTCAACGTTTTTTGATGTTTCTGAGCCACCAAACACACTTAAAGCATGCAGAATCGACTCAGAATAGGAAAAGGAGACGTTTAGGTCAATTTTATGCATTCTGGCGTTCGTAGATACAAGAAAACTGTTAAAATTCTTCAGAAACGTCACTTTTGAAGTGTTTTCTTGTACTTTTAAGCCAATCAGATACCCTACGGGCTCGGAAAGTGCAACGAAACCATCAAATTTTAGCTAGAAACTGTATTTTTGTCGATTTTTATTGAATTTGAACTATATTTCAACGTTTTTTGATGGTTCTGAGCCACCAAACACACTTAAAGCATGCAGAATCGACTCAGAATAGGAAAAGGAGACGTTTAGGTCAATTTTATGCATTCTGGCGTTCGTAGATACAAGAAAACTGTTAAAATTCTTCAGAAACGTCACTTTTGAAGTGTTTTCTTGTACTTTTAAGCCAATCAGATACCCTACGGGCTCGGAAAGTGCAACGAAACCATCAAATTTTAGCTAGAAACTGTATTTTTGTCGATTTTTATTGAATTTGAACTATATTTCAACGTTTTTTGATGGTTCTGAGCCACCAAACACACTTAAAGCATGCAGAATCGACTCAGAATAGGAAAAGGAGACGTTTAGGTCAATTTTATGCATTCTGGCGTTCGTAGATACAAGAAAACTGTTAAAATTCTTCAGAAACGTCACTTTTGAAGTGTTTTCTTGTACTTTTAAGCCAATCAGATACCCTACGGGCTCGGAAAGTGCAACGAAACCATCAAATTTTAGCTAGAAACTGTATTTTTGTCGATTTTTATTGAATTTGAACTATATTTCAACGTTTTTTGATGGTTCTGAGCCACCGAACACACTTAAAGCATGCAGAATCGACTCAGAATAGGAAAAGGAGACGTTTAGGTCAATTTTATGCATTCTGGCGTTCGTAGATACAAGAAAACTGTTAAAATTCTTCAGAAACGTCACTTTTGAAGTGTTTTCTTGTACTTTTAAGCCAATCAGATACCCAACGGGCTCGGAAAGTGCAACGAAACCATCAAATTTTAGCTAGAAACTGTATTTTTGTCGATTTTTATTGAATTTGAACTATATTTCAACGTTTTTTGATGGTTCTGAGCCACCAAACACACTTAAAGCATGCAGAATCGACTCAGAATAGGAAAAGGAAACGTTTAGGTCAATTTTATGCATTCTGGCGTTCGTAGATACAAGAAAACTGTTAAAATTCTTCAGAAACGTCACTTTTGAAGTGTTTTCTTGTACTTTTAAGCCAATCAGGTACCCTACGGGCTCGGAAAGTGCAACGAAACCATCAAATTTTAGCTAGAAACTGTATTTTTGTCGATTTTTATTGAATTTGAACTATATTTCAACGTTTTTTGATGGTTCTGAGCCACCAAACACACTTAAAGCATGCAGAATCGACTCAGAATAGGAAAAGGAGACGTTTAGGTCAATTTTATGCATTCTGGCGTTCGTAGATACAAGAAAACTGTTAAAATTCTTCAGAAACGTCACTTTCGAAGTGTTTTCTTGTACTTTTAAGCCAATCAGATACCCTACGGGCTCGGAAAGTGCAACGAAACCATCAAATTTTAGCTAGAAACTGTATTTTTGTCGATTTTTATTGAATTTGAACAATATTTCAACGTTTTTTGATGGTTCTGAGCCACCAAACACACTTAAAGCATGCAGAATCGACTCAGAATAGGAAAAGGAGACGTTTAGGTCAATTTTATGCATTCTGGCGTTCGTAGATACAAGAAAACTGTCAAAATTCTTCAGAAACGTCACTTTTGAAGTGTTTTCTTGTACTTTTAAGCCAATCAGATACCCGACGGGCTCGGAAAGTGCAACGAAACCATCAAATTTTAGCTAGAAACTGTATTTTTGTCGATTTTTATTGAATTTGAACTATATTTCAACGTTTTTTGATGGTTCTGAGCCACCAAACACACTTAAAGCATGCAGAATCGACTCAGAATAGGAAAAGGAGACGTTTAGGTCAATTTTATGCATTCTGGCGTTCGTAGATACAAGAAAACTGTTAAAATTCTTCAGAAACGTCACTTTTGAAGTGTTTTCTTGTAATTTTAAGCCAATCAGATACCCTACGGGCTCGGAAAGTGCAACGAAACCATCAAATTTTAGCTAGAAACTGTATTTTTGTCGATTTTTATTGAATTTGAACTATATTTCAACGTTTTTTGATGGTTCTGAGCCACCAAACACACTTAAAGCATGCAGAATCGACTCAGAATAGGAAAAGGAGACGTTTAGGTCAATTTTATGCATTCTGGCGTTCGTAGATACAAGAAAACTGTTAAAATTCTTCAGAAACGTCACTTTTGAAGTGTTTTCTTGTAATTTTAAGCCAATCAGATACCCTACGGGCTCGGAAAGTGCAACGAAACCATCAAATTTTAGCTAGAAACTGTATTTTTGTCGATTTTTATTGAATTTGAACTATATTTCAACGTTTTTTGATGGTTCTGAGCCACCAAACACACTTAAAGCATGCAGAATCGACTCAGAATAGGAAAAGGAGACGTTTAGGTCAATTTTATGCATTCTGGCGTTCGTAGATACAAGAAAACTGTTAAAATTCTTCAGAAACGTCACTTTTGAAGTGTTTTCTTGTACTTTTAAGCCAATCAGATACCCTACGGGCTCGGAAAGTGCAACGAAACCATCAAATTTTAGCTAGAAACTGTATTTTTGTCGATTTTTATTGAATTTGAACTATATTTCAACGTTTTTTGATGGTTCTGAGCCACCAAACACACTTAAAGCATGCAGAATCGACTCAGAATAGGAAAAGGAGACGTTTAGGTCAATTTTATGCATTCTGGCGTTCGTAGATACAAGAAAACTGTTAAAATTCTTCAGAAACGTCACTTTTGAAGTGTTTTCTTGTACTTTTAAGCCAATCAGATACCCTACGGGCTCGGAAAGTGCAACGAAACCATCAAATTTTAGCTAGAAACTGTATTTTTGTCGATTTTTATTGAATTTGAACTATATTTCAACGTTTTTTGATGGTTCTGAGCCACCAAACACACTTAAAGCATGCAGAATCGACTCAGAATAAGAAAAGGAGACGTTTAGGTCAATTTTATGCATTCTGGCGTTCGTAGATACAAGAAAACTGTTAAAATTCTTCAGGAACGTCACTTTTGAAGTGTTTTCTTGTACTTTTAAGCCAATCAGATACCCTACGGGCTCGGAAAGTGCAACGAAACCATCAAATTTTAGCTAGAAACTGTATTTTTGTCGATTTTTATTGAATTTGAACTATATTTCAACGTTTTTTGATGGTTCTGAGCCACCAAACACACTTAAAGCATGCAGAATTGACTCAGAATAGGAAAAGGAGACGTTTAGGTCAATTTTATGCATTCTGGCGTTCGTAGATACAAGAAAACTGTTAAAATTCTTCAGAAACGTCACTTTTGAAGTGTTTTCTTGTACTTTTAAGCCAATCAGATACCCTACGGGCTCGGAAAGTGCAACGAAACCATCAAATTTTAGCTAGAAACTGTATTTTTGTCGATTTTTATTGAATTTGAACTATATTTCAACGTTTTTTGATGGTTCTGAGCCACCAAACACACTTAAAGCATGCAGAATCGACTCAGAATAGGAAAAGGAGACGTTTAGGTCAATTTTATGCATTCTGGCGTTCGTAGATACAAGAAAACTGTTAAAATTCTTCAGAAACGTCACTTTTGAAGTGTTTTCTTGTACTTTTAAGCCAATCAGATACCCTACGGGCTCGGAAAGTGCAACGAAACCATCAAATTTTAGCTAGAAACTGTATTTTTGTCGATTTTTATTGAATTTGAACTATATTTCAACGTTTTTTGATGGTTCTGAGCCACCAAACACACTTAAAGCATGCAGAATCGACTCAGAATAGGAAAAGGAGACGTTTAGGTCAATTTTATGCATTCTGGCGTTCGTAGATACAAGAAAACTGTTAAAATTCTTCAGAAACGTCACTTTTGAAGTGTTTTCTTGTACTTTTAAGCCAATCAGATACCCTACGGGCTCGGAAAGTGCAACGAAACCATCAAATTTTAGCTAGAAACTGTATTTTTGTCGATTTTTATTGAATTTGAACTATATTTCAACGTTTTTTGATGGTTCTGAGCCACCAAACACACTTAAAGCATGCAGAATCGACTCAGAATAGGAAAAGGAGACGTTTAGGTCAATTTTATGCATTCTGGCGTTCGTAGATACAAGAAAACTGTTAAAATTCTTCAGAAACGTCACTTTTGAAGTGTTTTCTTGTACTTTTAAGCCAATCAGATACCCTACGGGCTCGGAAAGTGCAACGAAACCATCAAATTTTAGCTAGAAACTGTATTTTTGTCGATTTTTATTGAATTTGAACTATATTTCAACGTTTTTTGATGGTTCTGAGCCACCAAACACACTTAAAGCATGCAGAATCGACTCAGAATAGGAAAAGGAGACGTTTAGGTCAATTTTATGCATTCTGGCGTTCGTAGATACAAGAAAACTGTTAAAATTCTTCAGAAACGTCACTTTTGAAGTGTTTTCTTGTACTTTTAAGCCAATCAGATATCCTACGGGCTCGGAAAGTGCAACGAAACCATCAAATTTTAGCTAGAAACTGTATTTTTGTCGATTTTTATTGAATTTGAACTATATTTCAACGTTTTTTGATGGTTCTGAGCCACCAAATACACTTAAAGCATGCAGAATCGACTCAGAATAGAAAAAGGAGACGTTTAGGTCAATTTTATGCATTCTGGCGTTCGTAGATACAAGAAAACTGTTAAAATTCTTCAGAAACGTCACTTTTGAAGTGTCTTCTTGTACTTTTAAGCCAATCAGATACCCTACGGGCTCGGAAAGTGCAACGAAACCATCAAATTTTAGCTAGAAACTGTATTTTTGTCGATTTTTATTGAATTTGAACTATATTTCAACGTTTTTTTATGGTTCTGAGCCACCAAACACACTTAAAGCATGCAGAATCGACTCAGAATAAGAAAAGGAGACGTTTAGGTCAATTTTATGCATTCTGGCGTTCGTAGATACAAGAAAACTGTTAAAATTCTTCAGGAACGTCACTTTTGAAGTGTTTTCTTGTACTTTTAAGCCAATCAGATACCCTACGGGCTCGGAAAGTGCAACGAAACCATCAAATTTTAGCTAGAAACTGTATTTTTGTCGATTTTTATTGAATTTGAACTATATTTCAACGTTTTTTGATGGTTCTGAGCCACCAAACACACTTAAAGCATGCAGAATCGACTCAGAATAGGAAAAGGAGACGTTTAGGTCAATTTTATGCATTCTGGCGTTCGTAGATACAAGAAAACTGTTAAAATTCTTCAGAAACGTCACTTTTGAAGTGTTTTCTTGTACTTTTAAGCCAATCAGATACCCTACGGGCTCGGAAAGTGCAACGAAACCATCAAATTTTAGCTAGAAACTGTATTTTTGTCGATTTTTATTGAATTTGAACTATATTTCAACGTTTTTTGATGTTTCTGAGCCACCAAACACACTTAAAGCATGCAGAATCGACTCAGAATAGGAAAAGGAGACGTTTAGGTCAATTTTATGCATTCTGGCGTTCGTAGATACAAGAAAACTGTTAAAATTCTTCAGAAACGTCACTTTTGAAGTGTTTTCTTGTACTTTTAAGACAATCAGATACCCTACGGGCTCGGAAAGTGCAACCAAACCATCAAATTTTAGCTAGAAACAGTATTTTTGTCGATTTTTATTGAATTTGAACTATATTTCAACGTTTTTTGATGGTTCTGAGCCACCAAACATACTTAAAGCATGCAGAATCGACTCAGAATAGGAAAAGGAGACGTTTAGGTCAATTTTATGCATTCTGGCGTTCGTAGATACAAGAAAACTGTTAAAATTCTTCAGAAACGTCACTTTTGAAGTGTTTTCTTGTACTTTTAAGCCAATCAGATAACCTACGGGCTCGGAAAGTGCAACGAAACCATCAAATTTTAGCTAGAAACTGTATTTTTGTCGATTTTTATTGAATTTGAACTATATTTCAACGTTTTTTGATGCTTCTGAGCCACCAAACACACTTAAAGCATGCAGAATCGACTCAGAATAGGAAAAGGAGACGTTTAGGTCAATTTTATGCATTCTGGCGTTCGTAGATACAAGAAAACTGTTAAAATTCTTCAGAAACGTCACTTTTGAAGTGTTTTCTTGTACTTTTAAGCCAATCAGATACCCTACGGGCTCGGAAAGTGCAACGAAACCATCAAATTTTAGCTAGAAACTGTATTTTTGTCGATTTTTATTGAATTTGAACTATATTTCAACGTTTTTTGATGGTTCTGAGCCACCAAACACACTTAAAGCATGCAGAATCGCTCAGAATAGGAAAAGGAGACGTTTAGGTCAATTTTATGCATTCTGGCGTTCGTAGATACAAGAAAACTGTTAAAATTCTTCAGAAACGTCACTTTTGAAGTGTTTTCTTGTACTTTTAAGCCAATCAGATACGCTACGGGCTCGGAAAGTGCAACGAAACCATCAAATTTTAACTAGAAACTGTATTTTTGTCCATTTTTATTGAATTTGAACTATATTTCAACGTTTTTTGATGGTTCTGAGCCACCAAACACACTTAAAGCATGCAGAATCGACTCAGAATAGGAAAAGGAGACGTTTAGGTCAATTTTATGCATTCTGGCGTTCGTAGATACAAGAAAACTGTTAAAATTCTTCAGAAACGTCACTTTGAAGTGTTTTCTTGTACTTTTAAGCCAATCAGATACCCTACGGGCTCGGAAAGTGCAACGAAACCATCAAATTTTAGCTAGAAACTGTATTTTTGTCGATTTTTATTGAATTTGAACTATATTTCAACGTTTTTTGATGGTTCTGAGCCACCAAACACACTTAAAGCATGCAGAATCGACTCAGAATAGGAAAAGGAGACGTTTAGGTCAATTTTATGCATTCTGGCGTTCGTAGATACAAGAAAACTGTTAAAATTCTTCAGAAACGTCACTTTTGAAGTGTTTTCTTGTACTTTTAAGCCAATCAGATACCCTACGGGCTCGGAAAGTGCAACGAAACCATCAAATTTTAGCTAGAAACTGTATTTTTGTCGATTTTTATTGAATTTGAACTATTTTTCAACGTTTTTTGATGGTTTCTGAGCCACCAAACACACTTAAAGCATGCAGAATCGACTCAGAATAGGAAAAGGAGACGTTTAGGTCAATTTTATGCATTCTGGCGTTCGTAGATACAAGAAAACTGTTAAAATTCTTCAGAAACGTCACTTTTGAAGTGTTTTCTTGTACTTTTAAGCCAATCAGATACCCTACGGGCTCGGAAAGTGCAACGAAACCATCAAATTTTAGCTAGAAACTGTATTTTTGTCGATTTTTATTGAATTTGAACTATATTTCAACGTTTTTTGATGGTTCTAAGCCACCAAACACACTTAAAGCATGCAGAATCGACTCAGAATAGGAAAAGGAGACGTTTAGGTCAATTTTATGCATTCTGGCGTTCGTAGATACAAGAAAACTGTTAAAATTCTTCAGAAACGTCACTTTTGAAGTGTTTTCTTGTACTTTTAAGCCAATCAGATACCCTACGGGCTCGGAAAGTGCAACGAAACCATCAAATTTTAGCTAGAAACTGTATTTTTGTCGATTTTTATTGAATTTGAACTATATTTCAACGTTTTTTGATGGTTCTGAGCCACCAAACACACTTAAAGCATGCAGAATCGACTCAGAATAGGAAAAGGAGACGTTTAGGTCAATTTTATGCATTCTGGCGTTCGTAGATACAAGAAAACTGTTAAAATTCTTCAGAAACGTCACTTTTGAAGTGTTTTCTTGTACTTTTAAGCCAATCAGAAACCCTACGGGCTCGGAAAGTACAACGAAACCATCAAATTTTAGCTAGAAACTGTATTTTTGTCGATTTTTATTGAATTTGAACTATATTTTTCAACGTTTTTTGATGGTTCTGAGCCACCAAACACACTTAAAGCATGCAGAATCGCTCAGAATAGGAAAAGGAGACGTTTAGGTCAATTTTATGCATTCTGGCGTTCGTAGATACAAGAAAACTGTTAAAATTCTTCAGAAACGTCACTTTTGAAGTGTTTTCTTGTACTTTTAAGCCAATCAGATACGCTACGGGCTCGGAAAGTGCAACGAAACCATCAAATTTTAACTAGAAACTGTATTTTTGTCGATTTTTATTGAATTTGAACTATATTTCAACGTTTTTTGATGGTTCTGAGCCACCAAACACACTTAAAGCATGCAGAATCGACTCAGAATAGGAAAAGGAGACGTTTAGGTCAATTTTATGCATTCTGGCGTTCGTAGATACAAGAAAACGGTTAAAATTCTTCAGAAACGTCACTTTTGAAGTGTTTTCTTGTACTTTTAAGCCAATCAGATACCCTACGGGCTCGGAAAGTGCAACGAAACCATCAAATTTTAGCTAGAAACTGTATTTTTGTCGATTTTTATTGAATTTGAACTATATTTCAACGTTTTTTGATGGTTCTGAGCCACCAAACACACTTAAAGCATGCAGAATCGACTCAGAATAGGAAAAGGAGACGTTTAGGTCAATTTTATGCATTCTGGCGTTCGTAGATACAAGAAAACTGTTAAAATTCTTCAGAAACGTCACTTTTGAAGTGTTTTCTTGTACTTTTAAGCCAATCAGATACCCTACGGGCTCGGAAAGTGCAACGAAACCATCAAATTTTAGCTAGAAACTGTATTTTTGTCGATTTTTATTGAATTTGAACTATTTTTCAACGTTTTTTGATGGTTCTGAGCCACCAAACACACTTAAAGCATGCAGAATCGACTCAGAATAGGAAAAGGAGACGTTTAGGTCAATTTTATGCATTCTGGCGTTCGTAGATACAAGAAAACTGTTAAAATTCTTCAGAAACGTCACTTTTGAAGTGTTTTCTTGTACTTTTAAGCCAATCAGATACCCTACGGGCTCGGAAAGTGCAACGAAACCATCAAATTTTAGCTAGAAACTGTATTTTTGTCGATTTTTATTGAATTTGAACTATATTTCAACGTTTTTTGATGGTTCTGAGCCACCAAACACACTTAAAGCATACAGAATCGACTCAGAATAGGAAAAGGAGACGTTTAGGTCAATTTTATGCATTCTGGCGTTCGTAGATACAAGAAAACTGTTAAAATTCTTCAGAAACGTCACTTTTGAAGTGTTTTCTTGTACTTTTAAGCCAATCAGATACGCTACGGGCTCGGAAAGTGCAACGAAACCATCAAATTTTAACTAGAAACTGTATTTTTGTCGATTTTTATTGAATTTGAACTATATTTCAACGTTTTTTGATGGTTCTGAGCCACCAAACACACTTAAAGCATGCAGAATCGACTCAGAATAGGAAAAGGAGACGTTTAGGTCAATTTTATGCATTCTGGCGTTCGTAGATACAAGAAAACGGTTAAAATTCTTCAGAAACGTCACTTTTGAAGTGTTTTCTTGTACTTTTAAGCCAATCAGATACCCTACGCCTCGGAAAGTGCAACGAAACCTTCAAATTTTAGCTAGAAACTGTATTTTTGTCGATTTTTATTGAATTTGAACTATATTTCAACGTTTTTTGATGGTTCTGAGCCACCAAACACACTTAAAGCATGCAGAATCGACTCAGAATAGGAAAAGGAGACGTTTAGGTCAATTTTATGCATTCTGGCGTTCGTAGATACAAGAAAACTGTTAAAATTCTTCAGAAACGTCACTTTTGAAGTGTTTTCTTGTACTTTTAAGCCAATCAGATACCCTACGGGCTCGGAAAGTGCAACGAAACCATCAAATTTTAGCTAGAAACTGTATTTTTGTCGATTTTTATTGAATTTGAACTATTTTTCAACGTTTTTTGATGGTTCTGAGCCACCAAACACACTTAAAGCATGCAGAATCGACTCAGAATAGGAAAAGGAGACGTTTAGGTCAATTTTATGCATTCTGGCGTTCGTAGATACAAGAAAACTGTTAAAATTCTTCAGAAACGTCACTTTTGAAGTGTTTTCTTGTACTTTTAAGCCAATCAGATACCCTACGGGCTCGGAAAGTGCAACGAAACCATCAAATTTTAGCTAGAAACTGTATTTTTGTCGATTTTTATTGAATTTGAACTATATTTCAACGTTTTTTGATGGTTCTGAGCCACCAAACACACTTAAAGCATACAGAATCGACTCAGAATAGGAAAAGGAGACGTTTAGGTCAATTTTATGCATTCTGGCGTTCGTAGATACAAGAAAACTGTTAAAATTCTTCAGAAACGTCACTTTTGAAGTGTTTTCTTGTACTTTTAAGCCAATCAGATACCCTACGGGCTCGGAAAGTGCAACGAAACCATCAAATTTTAGCTAGAAACTGTATTTTTGTCGATTTTTATTGAATTTGAACTATATTTCAACGTTTTTTGATGGTTCTAAGCCACCAAACACACTTAAAGCATGCAGAATCGACTCAGAATAGGAAAAGGAGACGTTTAGGTCAATTTTATGCATTCTGGCGTTCGTAGATACAAGAAAACTGTTAAAATTCTTCAGAAACGTCACTTTTGAAGTGTTTTCTTGTACTTTTAAGCCAATCAGATACCCTACGGGCTCGGAAAGTGCAACGAAACCATCAAATTTTAGCTAGAAACTGTATTTTTGTCGATTTTGATTGAATTTGAACTATATTTCAACGTTTTTTGATGGTTCTGAGCCACCAAACACACTTAAAGCATGCAGAATCGACTCAGAATAGGAAAAGGAGACGTTTAGGTCAATTTTATGCATTCTGGCGTTCGTAGATACAAGAAAACTGTTAAAATTCTTCAGAAACGTCACTTTTGAAGTGTTTTCTTGTACTTTTAAGCCAATCAGACACCCTACGGGCTCGGAAAGTGCAACGAAACCATCAAATTTTTGCTAGAAACTGTATTTTTGTCGATTTTTATTGAATTTGAACTATATTTCAACGTTTTTTGATGGTTCTGAGCCACCAAACACACTTAAAGCATGCAGAATCGACTCAGAATAGGAAAAGGAGAAGTTTAGGTCAACTTTATGCATTCTGGCGTTCGTAGATACAAGAAAACTGTTAAAATTCTTCAGAAACGTCACTTTTGAAGTGTTTTCTTTTACTTTTAAGCCAATCAGATACCCTACGGGCTCGGAATGTGCAACGAAACCATCAAATTTTAGCTAGAAACTGTATTTTTGTCGATTTTTATTGAATTTGAACTATATTTCAACGTTTTTTGATGGTTCTGAGCCACCAAACACACTTAAAGCATGCAGAATCGACTCAGAATAGGAAAAGGAGACGTTTAGGTCAATTTTATGCATTCTGGCGTTCGTAGATACAAGAAAACTGTTAAAATTCTTCAGAAACGTCACTTTTGAAGTGTTTTCTTGTACTTTTAAGCCAATCAGATACCCTACGGGCTCGGAAAGTGCAACGAAACCATCAAATTTTAGCTAGAAACTGTATTTTTGTCGATTTTTATTGAATTTGAACTATATTTCAACGTTTTTTGATGGTTCTGAGCCACCAAACACACTTAAAGCATGCAGAATCGACTCAGAATAGGAAAAGGAGACGTTTAGGTCAATTTTATGCATTCTGGCGTTCGTAGATACAAGAAAACTGTTAAAATTCTTCAGAAACGTCACTTTTGAAGTGTTTTCTTGTACTTTTAAGCCAATCAGATACCCTACGGGCTCGGAAAGTGCAACGAAACCATCAAATTTTAGCTAGAAACTGTATTTTTGTCGATTTTTATTGAATTTGAACTATTTTTCAACGTTTTTTGATGGTTCTGAGCCACCAAACACACTTAAAGCATGCAGAATCGACTCAGAATTGGAAAAGGAGACGTTTAGGTCAATTTTATGCATTCTGGCGTTCGTAGATACAAGAAAACTGTTAAAATTCTTCAGAAACGTCACTTTTGAAGTGTTTTCTTGTACTTTTAAGCCAATCAGATACCCTACGGGCTCGGAAAGTGCAACGAAACCATCAAATTTTAGCTAGAAACTGTATTTTTGTCGATTTTTATTGAATTTGAACTATATTTCAACGTTTTTTGATGGTTCTGAGCCACCAAACACACTTAAAGCATGCAGAATCGACTCAGAATAGGAAAAGGAGACGTGTAGGTCAATTTTATGCATTCTGGCGTTCGTAGATACAAGAAAACTGTTAAAATTCTTCAGAAACGTCACTTTTGAAGTGTTTTCTTGTACTTTTAAGCCAATCAGATACCCTACGGGCTCGGAAAGTGCAACGAAACCATCAAAATTTAGCTAGAAACTGTATTTTTGTCGATTTTTATTGAATTTGAACTATATTTCAACGTTTTTTGATGGTTCTGAGCCACCAAACACACTTAAAGCATGCAGAATCGACTCAGAATAGGAAAAGGAGACGTTTAGGTCAATTTTATGCATTCTGGCGTTCGTAGATACAAGAAAACTGTTAAAATTCTTCAGAAACGTCACTTTTGAAGTGTTTTCTTGTACTTTTAAGCCAATCAGATACCCTACGGGCTCGGAAAGTGCAACGAAACCATCAAATTTTAGCTAGAAACTGTATTTTTGTCGATTTTTATTGAATTTGAACTATATTTCAACGTTTTTTGATGGTTCTGAGCCACCAAACACACTTAAAGCATGCAGAATCGACTCAGAATAGGAAAAGGAGACGTTTAGGTCAATTTTATGCATTCTGGCGTTCGTAGATACAAGAAAACTGTTAAAATTCTTCAGAAACGTCACTTTTGAAGTGTTTTCTTGTACTTTTAAGCCAATCAGATACCCTACGGGCTCGGAAAGTGCAACGAAACCATCAAATTTTAGCTAGAAACTGTATTTTTGTCGATTTTTATTGAATTTGAACTATATTTCAACGTTTTTTGATGGTTCTGAGCCACCAAACACACTTAAAGCATGCAGAATCGACTCAGAATAGGAAAAGGAGACGTTTAGTCAATTTTATGCATTCTGGCGTTCGTAGATACAAGAAAACTGTTAAAATTCTTCAGAAACGTCACTTTTGAAGTGTTTTCTTGTACTTTTAAGCCAATCAGATACCCTACGGGCTCGGAAAGTGCAACGAAACCATCAAATTTTAGCTAGAAACTGTATTTTTGTGGATTTTTATTGAATTTGAACTATATTTCAACGTTTTTTGATGGTTCTGAGCCACCAAACACACTTAAAGCATGCAGAATCGACTCAGAATAGGAAAAGGAGACGTTTAGGTCAATTTTATGCATTCTGGCGTTCGTAGATACAAGAAAACTGTTAAAATTCTTCAGAAACGTCACTTTTGAAGTGTTTTCTTGTACTTTTAAGCCAATCAGATACCCTACGGGCTCGGAAAGTGCAACGAAACCATCAAATTTTAGCTAGAAACTGTATTTTTGTCGATTTTTATTGAATTTGAACTATATTTCAACGTTTTTTGATGATTCTGAGCCACCAGACACACTTAAAGCATGCAGAATCGACTCAGAATAGGGAAAGGAGACGTTTAGGTCAATTTTATGCATTCTGGCGTTCGTAGATACAAGAAAACTGTTAAAATTCTTCAGAAACGTCACTTTTGAAGTGTTTTCTTGTACTTTTAAGCCAATCAGATACCCTACGGGCTCGGAAAGTGCAACGAAACCATCAAATTTTAGCTAGAAACTGTATTTTTGTCGATTTTTATTGAATTTGAACTATATTTCAACGTTTTTTGATGGTTCTGAGCCACCAAACACACTTAAAGCATGCAGAATCGACTCAGAATAGGAAAAGGAGACGTTTAGGTCAATTTTATGCATTCTGGCGTTCGTAGATACAAGAAAACTGTTAAAATTCTTCAGAAACGTCACTTTTGAAGTGTTTTCTTGTACTTTTAATCCTATCAGATACCCGACGGGCTCGGAAAGTGCAACGAAACCATCAAATTTTAGCTAGAAACTGTATTTTTGTCGATTTTTATTGAATTTGAACTATATTTCAACGTTTTTTGATGGTTCTGAGCCACCAAACACACTTAAAGCATGCAGAATCGACTCAGAATAGGAAAAGGAGACGTTTAGGTCAATTTTATGCATTCTGGCGTTCGTAGATACAAGAAAACTGTTAAAATTCTTCAGAAACGTCACTTTTGAAGTGTTTTCTTGTACTTTTAAGCCAATCAGATACCCTACGGGCTCGGAAAGTGCAACGAAACCATCAAATTTTAGCTAGAAACTGTATTTTTGTCGATTTTTATTGAATTTGAACTATATTTCAACGTTTTTTGATGGTTCTGAGCCACCAAACACACTTAAAGCATGCAGAATCGACTCAGAATAGGAAAAGGAGACGTTTAGGTCAATTTTATGCATTCTGGCGTTCGTAGATACAAGAAAACTGTTAAAATTCTTCAGAAACGTCACTTTTGAAGTGTTTTCTTGTACTTTTAAGCCAATCAGATACCCTACGGGCTCGGAAAGTGCAACGAAACCATCAAATTTTAGCTAGAAACTGTATTTTTGTCGATTTTTATTGAATTTGAACTATATTTCAACGTTTTTTGAGGGTTCTGAGCCACCAAACACACTTAAAGCATGCAGAATCGACTCAGAATAGGAAAAGGAGACGTTTAGGTCAATTTTATGCATTCTGGCGTTCGTAGATACAAAAAAACTGTTAAAATTCTTCAGAAACGTCACTTTTGAAGTGTTTTCTTGTACTTTTAAGCCAATCAGATACCCTACGGGCTCGGAAAGTACAACGAAACCATCAAATTTTAGCTAGAAACTGTATTTTTGTCGATTTTTATTGAATTTGAACTATATTTCAACGTTTTTTGATGGTTCTGAGCCACCAAACACACTTAAAGCATGCAGAATCGACTCAGAATAGGAAAAGGAGACGTTTAGGTCAATTTTATGCATTCTGGCGTTCGTAGATACAAGAAAACTGTTAAAATTCTTCAGAAACGTCACTTTTGAAGTGTTTTCTTGTACTTTTAAGCCAATCAGATACCCTACGGGCTCGGAAAGTGCAACGAAACCATCAAATTTTAGCTAGAAACTGTATTTTTGTCGATTTTTATTGAATTTGAACTATATTTCAACGTTTTTTGATGGTTCTGAGCCACCAAACACTCTTAAAGCATGCAGAATCGACTCAGAATAGGAAAAGGAGACGTTTAGGTCAATTTTATGCATTCTGGCGTTCGTAGATACAAGAAAACTGTTAAAATTCTTCAGAAACGTCACTTTTGAAGTGTTTTCTTGTACTTTTAAGCCAATCAGATACCCTACGGGCTCGGAAAGTGCAACGAAACCATCAAATTTTAGCTAGAAACTGTATTTTTGTCGATTTTTATTGAATTTGAACTATATTTCAACGTTTTTTGATGGTTCTGAGCCACCAAACACTCTTAAAGCATGCAGAATCGACTCAGAATAGGAAAAGGAGATGTTTAGGTCAATTTTATGCATTCTGGCGTTCGTAGATACAAGAAAACTGTTAAATTTCTTCAGAAACGTCACTTTTGAAGTGTTTTCTTGTACTTTTAAGCCAATCAGATACCCTACGGGCTCGGAAAGTGCAACGAAACCATCAAATTTTAGATAGAAACTGTATTTTTGTCGATTTTTATTGAATTTGAACTATATTTCAACGTTTTTTGATGGTTCTGAGCCACCAAACACACTTAAAGCATGCAGAATCGACTCAGAATAGGAAAAGGAGACGTTTAGGTCAATTTTATGCATTCTGGCGTTCGTAGATACAAGAAAACTGTTAAAATTCTTCAGAAACGTCACTTTTGAAGTGTTTTCTTGTACTTTTAAGCCAATCAGATACCCTACGGGCTCGGAAAGTGCAACGAAACCATCAAATTTTAGCTAGAAACTGTATTTTTGTCGATTTTTATTGAATTTGAACTATATTTCAACGTTTTTTGATGGTTCTGAGCCACCAAACACACTTAAAGCATGCAGAATCGACTCAGAATAGGAAAAGGAGACGTTTAGGTCAATTTTATGCATTCTGGCGTTCGTAGATACAAGAAAACTGTTAAAATTCTTCAGAAACGTCACTTTTGAAGTGTTTTCTTGTACTTTTAAGCCAATCAGATACCCTACGGGCTCGGAAAGTGCAACGAAACCATCAAATTTTAGCTAGAAACTGTATTTTTGTCGATTTTTATTGAATTTGAACTATATTTCAACGTTTTTTGATGGTTCTGAGCCACCAAACACACTTAAAGCATGCAGAATCGACTCAGAATAGGAAAAGGAGACGTTTAGGTCAATTTTATGCATTCTGGCGTTCGTAGATACAAGAAAACTGTTAAAATTCTTCAGAAACGTCACTTTTGAAGTGTTTTCTTGTACTTTTAAGCCAATCAGATACCCTACGGGCTCGGAAAGTGCAACGAAACCATCAAATTTTAGCTAGAAACTGTATTTTTGTCGATTTTTATTGAATTTGAACTATATTTCAACGTTTTTTGATGGTTCTGAGCCACTAGACACACTTAAAGCATGCAGAATCGACTCAGAATAGGGAAAGGAGACGTTTAGGTCAATTTTATGCATTCTGGCGTTCGTAGATACAAGAAAACTGTTAAAATTCTTCAGAAACGTCACTTTTGAAGTGTTTTCTTGTACTTTTAAGCCAATCAGATACCCTACGGGCTCGGAAAGTGCAACGAAACCATCAAATTTTAGCTAGAAACTGTATTTTTGTCGATTTTTATTGAATTTGAACTATATTTCAACGTTTTTTGATGGTTCTGAGCCACCAAACACACTTAAAGCATGCAGAATCGACTCAGAATAGGAAAAGGAGACGTTTAGGTCAATTTTATGCATTCTGGCGTTCGTAGATACAAGAAAACTGTTAAAATTCTTCAGAAACGTCACTTTTGAAGTGTTTTCTTGTACTTTTAAGCCAATCAGATACCCTACGGGCTCGGAAAGTGCAACGAAACCATCAAATTTTAGCTAGAAACTGTATTTTTGTCGGTTTTTATTGAATTTGAACTATATTTCAACGTTTTTTGATGGTTCTGAGCCACCAAACACACTTAAAGCATGCAGAATCGACTCAGAATAGGAAAAGGAGACGTTTAGGTCAATTTTATGCATTCTGGCGTTCGTAGATACAAGAAAACTGTTAAAATTCTTCAGAAACGTCACTTTTGAAGTGTTTTCTTGTACTTTTAAGCCAATCAGATACCCTACGGGCTCGGAAAGTGCAACGAAACCATCAAATTTTAGCTAGAAACTGTATTTTTGTCGATTTTTATTGAATTTGAACTATATTTCAACGTTTTTTGATGGTTCTGAGCCACCAAACACACTTAAAGCATGCAGAATCGACTCAGAATAGGAAAAGGAGACGTTTAGGTCAATTTTATGCATTCTGGCGTTCGTAGATACAAGAAAACTGTTAAAATTCTTCAGAAACGTCACTTTTGAAGTGTTTTCTTGTACTTTTAAGCCAATCAGATACCCTACGGGCTCGGAAAGTGCAACGAAACCATCAAATTTTAGCTAGAAACTGTATTTTTGTCGATTTTTATTGAATTTGAACTATATTTCAACGTTTTCTGATGGTTCTGAGCCACCAAACACACTTAAAGCATGGAGAATCGACTCAGAATAGGAAAAGGAGACGTTTAGGTCAATTTTATGCATTCTGGCGTTCGTAGATACAAGAAAACTGTTAAAATTCTTCAGAAACGTCACTTTTGAAGTGTTTTCTTGTACTTTTAAGCCAATCAGATACCCTACGGCCTCGGAAAGTGCAACGAAACCATCAAATTTTAGCTAGAAACTGTATTTTTGTCGATTTTTATTGAATTTGAACTATATTTCAACGTTTTTTGATGGTTCTGAGCCACCAAACACACTTAAAGCATGCAGAATCGTCTCAGAATAGGAAAAAGAGACGTTTAGGTCAATTTTATGCATTCTGGCGTTCGTAGATACAAGAAAACTGTTAAAATTCTTCAGAAACGTCACTTTTGAAGTGTTTTCTTGTACTTTTAAGCCAATCAGATACCCTACGGGCTCGGAAAGTGCAACGAAACCATCAAATTTTAGCTAGAAACTGTATTTTTGTCGATTTTTATTGAATTTGAACTATATTTCAACGTTTTTTGATGGTTCTGAGCCACCAAACACACTTAAAGCATGCAGAATCGACTCAGAATAGGAAAAGGAGACGTTTAGGTCAATTTTATGCATTCTGGCGTTCGTAGATACAAGAAAACTGTTAAAATTCTTCAGAAACGTCACTTTTGAAGTGTTTTCTTGTACTTTTAAGCCAATCAGATACCCTACGGGCTCGGAAAGTGCAACGAAACCATCAAATTTTAGCTAGAAACTGTATTTTTGTCGATTTTTATTGAATTTGAACTATATTTCAACGTTTTTTGATGGTTCTGAGCCACCAAACACACTTAAAGCATGCAGAATCGACTCAGAATAGGAAAAGGAGACGTTTAGGTCAATTTTATGCATTCTGGCGTTCGTAGATACAAGAAAACTGTTAAAATTCTTCAGAAACGTCACTTTTGAAGTGTTTTCTTGTACTTTTAAGCCAATCAGATACCCTACGGGCTCGGAAAGTGCAACGAAACCATCAAATTTTAGCTAGAAACTGTGTTTTTGTCGATTTTTATTGAATTTGAACTATATTTCAACGTTTTTTGATGGTTCTGAGCCACCAAACACACTTAAAGCATGCAGAATCGACTCAGAATAGGAAAAGGAGACGTTTAGGTCAATTTTATGCATTCTGGCGTTCGTAGATACAAGAAAACTGTTAAAATTCTTCAGAAACGTCACTTTTGAAGTGTTTTCTTGTACTTTTAAGCCAATCAGATACCCTACGGGCTCGGAAAGTGCAACGAAACCATCAAATTTTAGCTAGAAACTGTATTTTTGTCGATTTTTATTGAATTTGAACTATATTTCAACGTTTTTTGATGGTTCTGAGCCACCAAACACACTTAAAGCATGCAGAATCGACTCAGAATAGGAAAAGGAGACGTTTAGGTCAATTTTATGCATTCTGGCGTTCGTAGATACAAGAAAACTGTTAAAATTCTTCAGAAACGTCACTTTTGAAGTGTTTTCTTGTACTTTTAAGCCAATCAGATACCCTACGGGCTCGGAAAGTGCAACGAAACCATCAAATTTTAGCTAGAAACTGTATTTTTGTCGATTTTTATTGAATTTGAACTATATTTCAACGTTTTCTGATGGTTCTGAGCCACCAAACACACTTAAAGCATGGAGAATCGACTCAGAATAGGAAAAGGAGACGTTTAGGTCAATTTTATGCATTCTGGCGTTCGTAGATACAAGAAAACTGTTAAAATTCTTCAGAAACGTCACTTTTGAAGTGTTTTCTTGTACTTTTAAGCCAATCAGATACCCTACGGGCTCGGAAAGTGCAACGAAACCATCAAATTTTAGCTAGAAACTGTATTTTTGTCGATTTTTATTGAATTTGAACTATATTTCAACGTTTTTTGATGGTTCTGAGCCACCAAACACACTTAAAGCATGCAGAATCGTCTCAGAATAGGAAAAAGAGACGTTTAGGTCAATTTTATGCATTCTGGCGTTCGTAGATACAAGAAAACTGTTAAAATTCTTCAGAAACGTCACTTTTGAAGTGTTTTCTTGTACTTTTAAGCCAATCAGATACCCTACGGGCTCGGAAAGTGCAACGAAACCATCAAATTTTAGCTAGAAACTGTATTTTTGTCGATTTTTATTGAATTTGAACTATATTTCAACGTTTTTTGATGGTTCTGAGCCACCAAACACACTTAAAGCATGCAGAATCGACTCAGAATAGGAAAAGGAGACGTTTAGGTCAATTTTATGCATTCTGGCGTTCGTAGATACAAGAAAACTGTTAAAATTCTTCAGAAACGTCACTTTTGAAGTGTTTTCTTGTACTTTTAAGCCAATCAGATACCCTACGGGCTCGGAAAGTGCAACGAAACCATCAAATTTTAGCTAGAAACTGTATTTTTGTCGATTTTTATTGAATTTGAACTATATTTCAACGTTTTTTGATGGTTCTGAGCCACCAAACACACTTAAAGCATGCAGAATCGACTCAGAATAGGAAAAGGAGACGTTTAGGTCAATTTTATGCATTCTGGCGTTCGTAGATACAAGAAAACTGTTAAAATTCTTCAGAAACGTCACTTTTGAAGTGTTTTCTTGTACTTTTAAGCCAATCAGATACCCTACGGGCTCGGAAAGTGCAACGAAACCATCCAATTTTAGCTAGAAACTGTATTTTTGTCGATTTTTATTGAATTTGAACTATATTTCAACGTTTTTTGATGGTTCTGAGCCACCAAACACACTTAAAGCATGCAGAATCGACTCAGAATAGGAAAAGGAGAAGTTTAGGTCAATTTTATGCATTCTGGCGTTCGTAGATACAAGAAAACTGTTAAAATTCTTCAGAAACGTCACTTTTGAAGTGTTTTCTTGTACTTTTAAGCCAATCAGATACCCTACGGGCTCGGAAAGTGCAACGAAACCATCAAATTTTAGCTAGAAACTGTATTTTTGTCGATTTTTATTGAATTTGAACTATATTTCAACGTTTTTTGATGGTTCTGAGCCACCAAACACACTTAAAGCATGCAGAATCGACTCAGAATAGGAAAAGGAGACGTTTAGGTCAATTTTATGCATTCTGGCGTTCGTAGATACAAGAAAACTGTTAAAATTCTTCAGAAACGTCACTTTTGAAGTGTTTTCTTGTACTTTTAAGCCAATCAGATACCCTACGGGCTCGGAAAGTGCAACGAAACCATCAAATTTTAGCTAGAAACTGTATTTTTGTCGATTTTTATTGAATTTGAACTATATTTCAACGTTTTTTGATGGTTCTGAGCCACCAAACACACTTAAAGCATGCAGAATCGACTCAGAATAGGAAAAGGAGACGTTTAGGTCAATTTTATGCATTCTGGCGTTCGTAGATACAAGAAAACTGTTAAAATTCTTCAGAAACGTCACTTTTGAAGTGTTTTCTTGTACTTTTAAGCCAATCAGATACCCTACGGGCTCGGAAAGTGCAACGAAACCATCAAATTTTAGCTAGAAACTGTATTTTTGTCGATTTTTATTGAATTTGAACAATATTTCAACGTTTTTTGATGGTTCTGAGCCACCAAACACACTTAAAGCATGCAGAATCGACTCAGAATAGGAAAAGGAGACGTTTAGGTCAATTTTATGCATTCTGGCGTTCGTAGATACAAGAAAACTGTTAAAATTCTTCAGAAACGTCACTTTTGAAGTGTTTTCTTGTACTTTTAAGCCAATCAGATACCCTACGGGCTCGGAAAGTGCAACGAAACCATCAAATTTTAGCTAGAAACTGTATTTTTGTCGATTTTTATTGAATTTGAACTATATTTCAACGTTTTTTGATGGTTCTAAGCCACCAAACACACTTAAAGCATGCAGAATCGACTCAGAATAGGAAAAGGAGACGTTTAGGTCAATTTTATGCATTCTGGCGTTCGTAGATACAAGAAAACTGTTAAAATTCTTCAGAAACGTCACTTTTGAAGTGTTTTCTTGTACTTTTAAGCCAATCAGATACCCTACGAGCTCGGAAAGTGCAACGAAACCATCAAATTTTTAGCTAGAAACTGTATTTTTGTCGATTTTTATTGAATTTGAACTATATTTCAACGTTTTTTGATGGTTCTGAGCCACCAAACACACTTAAAGCATGCAGAATCGACTCAGAATAGGAAAAGGAGACGTTTAGGTCAATTTTATGCATTCTGGCGTTCGTAGATACAAGAAAACTGTTAAAATTCTTCAGAAACGTCACTTTTGAAGTGTTTTCTTGTACTTTTAAGCCAATCAGATACCCTACGGGCTCGGAAAGTGCAACGAAACCATCAAATTTTAGCTAGAAACTGTATTTTTGTCGATTTTTATTGAATTTGAACTATATTTCAACGTTTTTTGATGGTTCTGAGCCACCAAACACACTTAAAGCATGTAGAATCGACTCAGAATAGGAAAAGGAGACGTTTAGGTCAATTTTATGCATTCTGGCGTTCGTAGATACAAGAAAACTGTTAAAATTCTTCAGAAACGTCACTTTTGAAGTGTTTTCTTGCACTTTTAAGCCAATCAGATACCCAACGGGCTCGGAAAGTGCAACGAAACCATCAAATTTTAGCTAGAAACTGTATTTTTGTCGATTTTTATTGAATTTGAACTATATTTCAACGTTTTTTGATGGTTCTGAGCCACCAAACACACTTAAAGCATGCAGAATCGACTCAGAATAGGAAAAGGAGATGTTTAGGTCAATTTTATGCATTCTGGCGTTCGTAGATACAAGAAAACTGTTAAAATTCTTCAGAAACGTCACTTTTGAAGTGTTTTCTTGTACTTTTAAGCCAATCAGATACCCTACGGGCTCGGAAAGTGCAACGAAACCATCAAATTTTAGCTAGAAACTGTATTTTTGTCGATTTTTATTGAATTTGAACTATATTTCAACGTTTTTTGATGGTTCTGAGCCACCAAACACACTTAAAGCATGCAGAATCGACTCAGAATAGGAAAAGGAGACGTTTAGGTCAATTTTATGCATTCTGGCGTTCGTAGATACAAGAAAACTGTTAAAACTCTTCAGAAACGTCACTTTTGAAGTGTTTTCTTGTACTTTTAAGCCAATCAGATACCCTACGGGCTCGGAAAGTGCAACGAAACCATCAAATTTTAGCTAGAAACTGTATTTTTGTCGATTTTTATTGAATTTGAACTATATTTCAACGTTTTTTGATGGTTCTCAGCCACCAAACACACTTAAAGCATGTAGAATCGACTCAGAATAGGAAAAGGAGACGTTTAGGTCAATTTTATGCATTCTGGCGTTCGTAGATACAAGAAAACTGTTAAAATTCTTCAGAAACGTCACTTTTGAAGTGTTTTCTTGTACTTTTAAGCCAATCAGATACCCTACGGGCTCGGAAAGTGCAACGAAACCATCAAATTTTAGCTAGAAACTGTATTTTTGTCGATTTTTATTGAATTTGAACTATATTTCAACTTTTTTTGATGGTTCTGAGCCACCAAACACACTTAAAGCATGCAGAATCGACTCAGAATAGGAAAAGGAGACGTTTAGGTCAATTTTATGCATTCTGGCGTTCGTAGATACAAGAAAACTGTTAAAATTCTTCAGAAACGTCACTTTTGAAGTGTTTTCTTGTACTTTTAAGCCAATCAGATACCCTACGGGCTCGGAAAGTGCAACGAAACCATCAAATTTTAGCTAGAAACTGTATTTTTGTCGATTTTTATTGAATTTGAACTATATTTCAACGTTTTTTGATGGTTCTGAGCCACCAAACACACTTAAAGCATGCAGAATCGACTCAGAATAGGAAAAGGAGACGTTTAGGTCAATTTTATGCATTCTGGCGTTCGTAGATACAAGAAAACTGTTAAAATTCTTCAGAAACGTCACTTTTGAAGTGTTTTCTTGTACTTTTAAGCCAATCAGATACCCTACGGGCTCGGAAAGTGCAACGAAACCATCAAATTTTTGCTAGAAACTGTATTTTTGTCGATTTTTATTGAATTTGAACTATATTTCAACGTTTTTTGATGGTTCTGAGCCACCAAACACACTTAAAGCATGCAGAATCGACTCAGAATAGGAAAAGGAGACGTTTAGGTCAATTTTATGCATTCTGGCGTTCGTAGATACAAGAAAACTGTTAAAATTCTTCAGAAACGTCACTTTTGAAGTGTTTTCTTGTACTTTTAAGCCAATCAGATACCCTACGGGCTCGGAAAGTGCAACGAAACCATCAAATTTTAGCTAGAAACTGTATTTTTGTCGATTTTTATTGAATTTGAACTATATTTCAACGTTTTCTGATGGTTCTGAGCCACCAAACACACTTAAAGCATGGAGAATCGACTCAGAATAGGAAAAGGAGACGTTTAGGTCAATTTTATGCATTCTGGCGTTCGTAGATACAAGAAAACTGTTAAAATTCTTCAGAAACGTCACTTTTGAAGTGTTTTCTTGTACTTTTAAGCCAATCAGATACCCTACGGGCTCGGAAAGTGCAACGAAACCATCAAATTTTAGCTAGAAACTGTATTTTTGTCGATTTTTATTGAATTTGAACTATATTTCAACGTTTTTTGATGGTTCTGAGCCACCAAACACACTTAAAGCATGCAGAATCGGCTCAGAATAGGAAAAGGAGACGTTTAGGTCAATTTTATGCATTCTGGCGTTCGTAGATACAAGAAAACTGTTAAAATTCTTCAGAAACGTCACTTTTGAAGTGTTTTCTTGTACTTTTAAGCCAATCAGATACCCTACGGGCTCGGAAAGTGCAACGAAACCATCAAATTTTAGCTAGAAACTGTATTTTTGTCGATTTTTATTGAATTTGAACTATATTTCAAAGTTTTTTGATGGTTCTGAGCCACCAAACACACTTAAAGCATGCAGAATCGACTCAGAATAGGAAA